>NW_003299063.1:381548-499083 GCF_000151645.1 Tuber melanosporum
AGTCATAACCGCCTTAACACAGATTTTCCTTTTGCAGATTTCGGCTGTTGATGATGTGGGAGCTCTGGAGAAGACAAAGGATCGTTGTCTTGCTCTATGTCGTTGACCCCATCAAACGCGTCTACTAAACGGCTCTTTGTGGGGTTTAGGTTGGCTGTGGTCGCCGCCTCGCCGCCTCCAGAGCCATCACAGTTGCCGCCGGACGGGACTTCCCCTGACATAAGTAATAAGTCGCTATACAAACTGGACTGAACCCAGTTGACCTGGCGACTGAGCGTCATTAGTGTGCTTAAGGCGTTGGCTTGTCCCTGTAAAAGTGACCGAACAACCTCGGCGTTTGCGCCAGACTTTTTCTCAATAGACGAAATCAACCATTCAAAAGTCAACTGGTGGGGCTTGAGTTTTTGCTCAAGCGCAAGAGACTCTAAGGTGTCGACACCATGCTGAGTGCCTGGGGAGAAAGCTCGTTTATCAGTCGAAGATTTTCTAGCCGTTTTTGCTGCCTGTATGGATCCCTCCACCTCCTTGACGATTCCCTAGGGATGGGGTTAGCGGCGCTTAACCGATTGGAATCTTATCATACAGTGAATTTAGCGGTTAGCCACTTCCAGAGGCAGAAATTCTGCCACCTAGTTCTGGCTGATTTTGACCCCGGACCGGTTGGCTCGAGCATTTTGCATACAAGGAACTTTCGATAGTTCGCGAATACATTCTCCGCTCCATCGATGCCTTTACAACCCGGGTGCTTCTGAAAGTACTAGAATAACGATCAGCTATTGGAGTGGAAAAGGTGGGAATATCGAAGGAATTACTCTAGCAAACAGCTGTTCAACAGTAACTTGTTTGAAGTTCCCAGAATTTCCAAATTCTAAAACTATATCCCAAACATGTGCCTTTTCCAATGAGCGATCAAAGTATTTGGTATATTCAGGCGCTGGTGTAATCGAGTACCAAGCCGCGCATCCGAGGGCCCAAATTGTGGAGTTCACTTTCGGGTTCTTGTACGATTCCAATGCGTATGTAAGAGCGTCCGTGACTGTGACTGTGGCTCCATGTACACCTTTGGCGAGAGCGGCGGCGGTCCTACTAGAAGCTTGTTCCTCTCCAATCACGGGAAGATCTGTTTTGGCAGCTGGTTAATATATAGTGTGTAAGTCGCGATGGGCCGTTTTGTTTACCTTTAACCATCTTGTTGAACTTGGCAGGTATTTTTGTAATGGTTCCGGTTATTCTCAAAGGTCCCATAAAGTGGGTATCGAGCAAATCGCAGAGTTCATCGGGTCCATCCGCCACGTGCCTGTAGACAACGGCATCAACTAACTGAAGTTGAGGCCATTCCTCGGTGTCGAGCTTCTTATCATAAGGTTTGAATATTTTAGTTTCCAACATCGTGTGTTGGTATGAAATACAACCAATTAGTTGCAAACCAAAAACCAGTGGTGTCAGTGCTAAAACGGGTGTCTGATAATGGAGTTGCTAATGATTCTATTTTCTCCTCGCAGAGTCAACTCGCCCGCCGATAAACAACACTTGTGCTTTGCACAGTTTTGAGGTAAAAGAGGGATAAGGTGTAAAGGTAAACAGGGAAGTCGATAAGTTCGTAACCGACTCAACAGTAGATTTATATATCGAGACTTCTGCTCGGGTAGCGAGAGTGTAGCGTAGTTGCGCGAGCGAGTCTGAACTCACTGGTGGGGGGCGTTGATGGCTGCAGAAGTGAGATGGGATCGTTGTTGAGGGAGATATTAACGAGCTCCCAAAACACAGGAAGATGCTAACCAAATTGAGCATTGTCACAGGGCTCGGAATGGCGACGTCCAAGGTAGGGTTACCAGATCAAGTCACGTGGTGTGCAAATCATAATATTATCAAGAAAGCTATTCCTGGTGAGGTCAAAAACTCGGACACCTATGAACGGTACGACCACAGACAATCAAAAAAATGACTTTTCCAACGGAGCTAACCACCTCTCAAAAAGCCTTAGACACCTAAGGGACAAGTTCTCGAGTTATCAAGATACTTCAAACCAGTCTACCTGTAGGCTCTCAAATTATTGATAAACCCGCTTGCTTCGTTGATATCTCAGGTTTACAAGTGTCCGGTTTATTAATCTTACAAGTGGTGGTAAGTGAGCGGCTTTAAGCCGCATTTAAGCACAAGTACCCCAAATTTCGCAACTTTTTGGCGCGTGTTTTGTCCTCCAATCTTCAAAAACTAAGCTTATAAAGTACCCGTATGGCTTCGGTCACTCAACGGTTACCAAGCCAATGGAATTTATGACTCTCGGGAGTCAATCGATCCTTTCCTCAAGCGGCGATACCATCGTCCCAACCCGGGCGTGGAGTCCCGAATATGGACGAAGGGATAATCGTCTCTCTGCTTTACTTATAAAAGTAAAAGCCTCCTCATTTTAGAACTCGGGGTTTAAGCTTCAATAGCAACTATAAGTAGTGAGTACGAATAGCAGATATTTCCTATTATCCTTTAGATTATAAAAAGCTATTTGTGGTATCATAAAACAGGTTTCACTACGGAATCTAATATCACTAGATATTGCAATCGAAATTTGCAGCAATCTTTCCACTCTGTTACTAGTATTGCGAATAGGGTTTCTTTCACTACTGTTTCACACTTACTTTAGATGTTGATTTGTGCTTATCACTGGACCAATGCAGTCCTACCTCTAGGACCCAGACGAGATAGGGGTAATTGAATTCATTAGACTTTACACTACCTCATTTTATATGCGCTTCCCGGTAGTCTCGTGGGCTCTTAGCAACGACCATACCCAACCAGTACTATTCAGTATGGTATACAAAACGCTTCCTCGGCACTTGTTGATTATGCTTTCACTGCTCTATTTTTCCCTTCTTTCCTCTCTCATGCTGCCGTGACCTGGTGGCTAAAAATGTTATGGATGATAAGGATGCTATACATTTGAGCTTTGTCTTTTCATAGCGCAGTATATATTAGGTTGCCTAATCTGGTTGGGAGTTGTAATCACACTTTGGTACTATATTACTGACCGCCGGTTATAAAACTCTGCCGGCAATAGCGGCTGGTAGGCATGTTACGAAAATTGCATGATATCTATATGCCGAACAATTGGTATCATAATATGAGTATGGTTTCATTATAACCTACTAATTGGTTTTTTTGGTTGTTGCTCGGAGAATGTATCATAATGAAACTACAAAAACACTTTTTTGAGATAAATGAGTTTTTAGTTTTTGCCACAGCACAACTCCTTCTCCTATACGAATAAATTGTTTAAAAATAAAGTAATTACATGAAAATTCAATTTTCAGTATTTTATATATATCTATGAATTAAATTATTTGTGAAGAGATTATTTACACCGTTTTACAGCTGCATTTATTTTTAGACCCGAGTGGTCATGTATGTCTCTTTGCCAGTAATCCTTATAATTCCTTCAGCTCAGCTACTTCCTCTGTTTAGAGCTTAAGTAGAATTAAATAAAACATAGAAGTAAGGAATAAAGTAAAAATTTTAATATGATTTAAACAAATTGATAACAGTTACACAGTTTAAAAGTATAAGCAATTCAGGGAAGACTTAGAATAGTTTCTGGATTTATGTTGTATGATACAAGGTCCTCTATACGATCTATATGACTATGCCAAAAAATAAAAAAATTAGGAGTTGGATGCCCATTTGTAGGTTCTAATAAAACCACATAATATTATATATTATAATTAATTTACCATACTAGCAAACAGATCAACCCACCAGTATTCCATCACCCCCGGAAGCCTCGTGTGTGTAGCTCCTTTGATACCTCTTCCCTAACACTTACCTGTCTACTCAGACTGCAGTAATAACTCTCCTCTTTCTATATGAGAGACATTCTCTCTCGCTTTTTTTCTTTTTCTTTTCAGCACTGAGCAATATCTCTACTGTTAAGGCTGTATACGTAGTTTAAGTAACGTGCATAGTTCACATTGTGCCGGAAGCGATAGTTGCAATAGGAAATATGTAGACCAAACCTGTCTCCAGAGTGGCTGCGTGCAAAGGTTCAGAAATTACTGAATCAGGCTAATTAGAATTGTTGACAGGCTTTTTTATCTTGCGACACGGATCCTTGAATACGAATAAGCTCCATGCAACCCCCCCCCCCCTTCAAGCTTGTGAAGCCTGAATGGAGGGGCCGGCATGATTGGGAACTTGGTGCAAGTAAAGCAATAGTTTCTATTGTTGTGGGAGTTTACGTTTCCTGTACTCGAGTACTGTGCTGTACGAATAAGTATACCGGTATACTTGTACTGTATTCCACAGTTACCTGAACAAAACTATTCATCATACGAGTAGTTTACCACGAGCTGGCACTCCCATGGTATTCCGGTAATACCGTGGCCACACCTGACGGTTGCCCCGTGGCACATCCAACCCCCTTAAAGTCATAGTTACTGGTATGTGCTAGATTTCTCTCTTATCAGATTCGACCGGGAGATTAGATCGAAATTAGGCAACGTTGAGACTACCGTAGCCGAACCCTTTTTCTTTCTATCGGTGTTCATAACTTTATCATACTTCACCGGGATCTTGTCCCTACCGTGTCTTTTTGGCGAGAATATTTATAAGTTTGTTGAGGGCGGAAAGGTTGGATACCCGGTTAGACCAGCCTTCCAAGAGCCCGTGGGATGCTGCCTGATTGTCTCCCATTCCCTGCATTTCGACACTCACAACCACGACACCAACTACTCTCTTCGCTTGCCTTTTGGTTGTCTCTTCCTCCCCATTCTTCCCTATTTCTTACGCATTTGAACTGTTCACCTGCCTCCATGGCTAAGGGTGAGAAGAAGGATCTCCCCCCTTCTCCTAAGCTTGCTGCCTCGCCTCCAGATCCTCCTTCACCAGCTACCGGTATCTCGACTGTTCACGCTTCTGGTGTTCCGTCGTCATTGCCACCAAGCGAGTCCAATCTTCGCTCTACATCGCAGGTATCATTAGTGTCCACTGATGTCACACCCCCTCCTCCCACTCAGTCATTCTCAAGCATGGAGCCGAAGATGACTGGAGGCTGCGTACCCCGTAAATCCAGTTACGCTGAATCACTGGTAAGTTTCGTTCGCTTCTGACACGAAGTTAAAGGTTGCTAAGTTTCTCCCTGCCTTACCGTATTTAGAAAGTGAGCTCCAAGGGTTGGTTTTCGCGAACAGGTACCTGGTCTCGATCTGGTGGGACAAAATCCGCTGCTATAAGAAAGGTAGCTTCTGAAAACGTGTCGAGGGAGCCAAGCATTGCTGGCGGGCCAAACAAAACGGAGGGAACAAGTGGGCTTGTGCCCGATGTTGGACCGCTTGAACCTTTACCATCTACAACAGGGCAAGCATCGGAACTCCCGCGGGAATCCACCCCTCCGCCGTCGCTCGAAGAGCCCTTGGCTCCTCCAGCTATTCCTACCAGTCTCAGTACCACTACTCTTCCAACTGCGGAGCCCTTTGAGGCTCAGCCGGAAGCGCGGCTGCCACTGTCTATGGAGCCCCTGAACAGTGCTAGTGATTCAGGAGATACCAAAGGTTCGCTAGATCCGGGGCCGGGAAATGAGTCCTCTGAACGGCCCGCATCATACTGGTTCGGTTGGTGGTATGGCCGACAGGCGATAGTTGAGCAACCCGTGCCAAAGTCGGAGGCCATAGGCGAAGGACCAGAAGAATCCCCAGTGGTTGAGATTGAGGATCCGGCCAAACTCGCCCCCCAGTCGTTGGAAACACAAGCACCATCCACGACGCAGCCGCAAACGCCAACTACGTTGACAACTCGGCCTACAGTGACCGCCGAACAACCGGAGTCTGTCGCCGATGCTGCCCCTCCAGCAGGCGGTTCCGGCGATGATGTAGCCACACTAAGGACTAAATCTTGGTTTGGCTGGTGGGGTGGACAATATCAGGAACTTCCCGTAGATCCACAAGGTGGGGATAGATCGGAAAATAGGGAGGCATCAAATAGTGAGTGTGTCGCAGATTGCGCACTATCTCAGCCTCGGGCGGTCCCTGGCGCGGAACCCTCTATCGGTCTCGAGGTACCGCTGAAGCCTGCCAACCATTCACAGACCAGTTCGAACTCCGTCACACCATTGTCACAAACTCCCGAGGCTTCGCAGATCACCCCGAAGACTTCCACATGGGCATTCTGGTCTAGGGAACGTTCAAAACCGTCCGACAATTCTCTGAATAGTAACTCAACGACGACGGTGGGTGAACTAGCTGTGGCTGATACACCATCCCAATTAAGCCCACAAAAGGCAAAGGCTAGAGAAATATCTCCGATCTCAATACCCGACCCCAAGATGACTCGGACCCTCAACAACTTGCGTGAGGAGTCCCGTCCAGGCACACCGAAGAAGGCGGAAGCAAACACTTCTATCGCGGCTACGGTCTCTGCCATCCCCAAACCAACACCATCCCCTTCACCGAGTAGTGCAAGCACCGCGAAGCAAAAGCTGCAAAAGATCTTGCCAGCGAACCATGTCCTCCCGAATTTTGATTCTTGCTACCGGCGCTTGAATCAGCCTTCTATTTTTTGTCAAATCACCAAAATCTTCAAGAGCCAGCCCCCTCCCAACAAGAAGCATCTTTACCTGACGCCCACACCTCCTAGGATCAAGAAGGCTGTTGCTATTGGGGTACATGGCTTTTTCCCAATGCGCCTGGTCCGAACGGTATTGGGGGAGCCGACGGGAACGTCGATTCGTTTTGCTAACTCTGCTGCAGCCGCTATAAAGAGGTGGGCTGAGAAGAATGGTGTTGAGGTCGAGATCGAGAAGATTGCTCTGGAAGGCGAGGGAAAGGTTGGGGACAGGGTTGAGATGCTATGGAAACTACTTGCAAACTGGATGGATCATGTGAAGAACGCGGATTTCGTGCTAATGGCAGCGCATTCACAGGGTGTGGTGGTGGGGGTTCAGTTATTGGCGAGGCTCATAGAAGAAGGGTGTGTGGACAAGGCAAGAGTAGGATTCACAGCAATGGCAGGAATCAACCTAGGACCTTTTTACCATCTCCCAACAACTATCTTGACCGGGTCTGCGAAGGAACTCTTCGAATTTCAGAGGCTGGAGAGTATTCCATCGAAAAAGTACATACAGGCCCTAAGGATCTGTCTCGCGCAGAATGTCCGGATCCTCTACGTTGGTAGTATAGACGACCAGCTAGTCCCTCTCGAATCATCAACATTCTCAAACATTAGCCACCCGTACATTTTCCGGGCAGTTTTCGTGGACGGCAGGGTCCATGCGCCGGATTTCTTGAGCCATCTTGTAGGATTCGCAATGAAATTGAGGAACCTTGGTATATCTGATCATGGCTTGGTTAGAGAACTAAGTTCTCCTCTGGCTGGAAGCTTATATGGCGGTGAGGGGCATTCCCGGATCTACGACGACAACGCTGTCTACGAGTAAGGTATCTCCACTCTTTAGCATGACGATCTCTTACTAACCTCAGCTTACAGCCTCGGCGTCCGTCACGCCCTGGAAACAACCGACTGCCCAGACGTCCCGCTAGGACTAGATACGTTCGAGCTGCCAACAAACAACAACAACCCCTTCCTCCTCCCCTGGAGCATGAGGGGCATGCTAGAGGAACCGCACGTAAAGAGCAAACTAGAAGGCGAGTGTGCTGAGCTACTCGATCAGTTCCAAAAGTGGAAACCTACCTCCAAGGTTCTTAAGGATGTCAAGTTTAGATTAGAAGGTATCAGGAGTAAAATTTGAACTTTAGATCTTCATATGGTGCACGCATGGAAAGATTGAGTGGGAGGGGATTGCTCTGGGATATACTACATTACGGAACGGCGCAAATTAAAAAGTGACTTTTTTTTTCTACATCCTCCGGCTGGTGCGATTGTTTGGGGGTCTCTATGTGTCGCGATTAGCTTAGGTGTTCTGGATTCTTTTTTTCTTTTTCTTTTTCTTTTTCTTTTTCTTTCGATGTAGGCATAGTTTCTTTTGCTCGCTCTCCACATTAACAGTATGAGTGGGCACAGTGCAGTAGTCAGGGTGTGACGCACGGGGAAGCTTCATGACTGATGATGGGTGGTATCAGATGAGTCACTAGTTCTGTCAGTTATTACTTGTATTATCCATTATTTATTAGTTATTTACGGTATTCCCACTTTTCATTCTACTCGAGTACCGTTCGATCACTCACCTCATTGGGGAGGTTTTGCCAAGTCGGTTTGCTATTGAACATTGCTTGGGTTTGAGCAAAGTACGGTTCTCTACTCGAATAGAGAGTGTTGATGTCTCGGCCTGGTCGACAAGATACGATAACAATAAAATTGTAATAACGAGATCAAAACTTGACGAGGGTATGCTACAGCTGGTTATATTAATATTTCCTATAGCACAAGTAGAGTACTTGTACAGTACCTGTACTGTACTGTACTAAGTTATTCTATTTAAACAAAAACAAATAAGGTCCTGTCTGGCCTAAATAATATCATAGCAAAAACCAACAGGACTGATACCGACTCCAGTGTTATATATATATAGATAAATGTTGGAAATATCCTTACAATCGAGAGAGGCATTGAAAGCAATCACACATTTGAATTATTTCGTGATGGTAACATTCTCACCGCCATCAAATTTGCCGCGAGGGCGTACGATAAGGTGCAGACTAACTCGTAGCAAATCCTACAGAATTCAATACAATACACTCAAGAAATACCAATCACAGTTCAGAACATTTTTTTTCCCACAAACTCGTAATATTATCATAATCAAAAAAATCCGTCATCACAGAAGAAAAGACCCACTCACTAACTATCCCACCCAATCGCCCACCCACTACTTATACTTATTCCATATCCGCACCAAAATCGGGGTGGTACTCCTCCCCGCCGTCCACTTCCCTGAAACTCGGCACGTCGACCGTCAAGAGGTACAGTGACTCCTCCAGAAGGAACACCACTAATAACTATATTGTATAAAAATAAGTTTCTGGAATTATTGTTGGGGGATTTTTTGATCTTTTTTTTTTTTTTTTCCTTACAAGAGAGATTAGGTCCATTACGGTATTTATTTATTTCAACTTTTTTGAGGTTTGGGAAAGTGTTGTTTTTTTGTTTTTTTTGCCGAGGTTTGTTGGATATTATTGCGAAAAAAGAAGGAAAGAAAGAGTCCTATGATAGGGGGATGAGGAAGGGGGGGGGGGTGAGTTCTCATAGTTTTTATATAGGGTTCTGGTAGGAGTAGAATTACGCAGAATGTATGATATGTAAATTTGAGACGTGAATGTCGGACCGATTTCCTCGCTTCAGTTGGTTTCGTTACTTCTTCACGGGCAACGGGTCGACTGGACTCGATTGTCGTCGGTATGATACCTATCCTACTCTTGCGGAAGGGTGCTTACTAAACGCGATATCGCTGTTGGAATGGTGAGAGAGCAGTCTACGGAAAGATAACGTCACGGGTTGGGAGAGGTATAATACTCGAGTATAGTAAAAAGTTCAAAGCCGGTATGAGTGGTCCCCGGGAAATCGAGTCACTACCTAAGAAATACCAGCAAATGACATCTTTTGAAACTGAAAAACCTTTTTTCAACAGATATCATACCATCGGCAGGGAAATATAACCATCGAAAAGAAAAAAAAAAGTGGAAGGATTACTTACTCGACCTTTTCATCTATCGTAAAACTGTGACGAAAAAAAATAAGCTGAAAAAAAAAAACCCCCCGGAAAGGGTAAATGTAATGAGATGTAATCTTTCTTACAAGTACTAATTAAAAAAAAAAAAAAAAAAGAGTTTTTAATCCCGAGTCGGAAAGGATTTCCGTGTTGGTCTGTCCCTGCCTTCCACTTGCATAAAAGAAGAAAAATCACTAAAACCTTCTTCACCCTAGGTCTCCGAAAGCATGATGCGTAGGGGCTACAAGTTACTTCCGGATTTATTTCTTTTTGCTTTTTCAAATTTATTTGGGTCACTTGTAGGAAAAATGGAGAGACCGGGAGTATGATACTTTTTGCTGTTTGTTCGTTGATACTCGTATGTTAAAAACCTTTTTGGATGGTACTAGTACTGTACTATAGGCTAATACAAGTACATAATGGGAATGGGAGGAGTGGTAATGTACGAGTATGATAACTGTAGTCCTAAAAAGAATGCTTGGAGGTTTGTGGAGTTTTTGATGCTCCCAGTTAACACAAATATCATACCTGGCGTTGGTTCTAAAAAAAAAAAAATATATTGCCACTTTAATTTGCTATTTCCACTTCTATCTGCAACGTGACAACGCGCAGAACAAACAATCGAACACCAAGCAAATGGTTTTTTTAAAACAGCAACTGCGACAATTCCGGTGGCATTCCAGACACTTCTTGAGGAGCAAAGTGTTCGGGAGGCATGCAGAAATTCCCCTATCAACAAGGAAAGGTATATAGGGGAAGGGAAATGACGAGTGATAGGGTATGATTGACTAGCCTTGAAACTCCCTATCCTGCATTTTGATCAATTCCTCAAACGATAGTAGAAATACCTCACCCTTCAACACGAACTGGCTTAGCAGAGATTACCGGATGGTTTCAAGCCCCACGAGAGAACCCCCCCGTCAGTATGTTGACTATGGTACGTAAAAATCAAGAACATATTCGCGAGGAAAAACTCGAACTCCTCGGAAAGCGAAAAATACTCCTTCCATCCACCCCGCCCCATCCCATCCCAAGCCCAAGCCCTTGGTATTTACGAATGTGAGAAAGAAAAACAGAAAAGAGAAACAGACTTTGATTGGCACAGCCTATCTTCTCCCACCACGGCCCCCTCTCCCGGCACCACCCATACCACCCATGCTACCCATCATACTAGCAAGATCCGGCATACCCCCGCCGCCGCCCACCATTCCGCCAAACTGCTGCATCATCCTCGCCATGTCCATCCCCGCGAGCGGGTTCCCGCCACCACCACCGGCGCCTCCCATGCCAGGCATGCCGCCAAGCGCCTTCATCATCTCCGCCATGTTCCCACCGCCAGGTCCCCCTAGACCTCCTCCCATGCTTTGCATTCTCCGCTGCATCGCGGCTAATTGTTGCTGCTTGTTGGGTCCGTTCATGCCCACACCTTGCTTTTGCATATTTGCCATGTTCTTGCCCATCTTTTTGGCCATGCCGGCCATCATTCTGTGCTGTGTTAGGACGTCTTCTACCTCACGGACGGTAGTTCCCGAACCGTGAGCTATGCGGGTCATGCGGGTCGGTTGGTCGGAGAAACATTTCCCGTCTGAATCGAGCTCTTTTTCAGTCATTGAGTCCATTATATAGCTTTTAGACGGTTAGTTGGTTCCTAGATCGAGGGAGGCAGCTAGTGGTGGAGGAGGATGTACATCATTCTTTTCAACTTCATGCTTCCCTCCTCATCACCGACATCGCCCATCATTTGCGATAACCCGGGAATCATCCCAGCCATTTTACTCAGAGGTCCCATTTTCATGATATTGCCGAGTTGATCCCTTAAATCTCTAACCGTGAATATACCTTCCTGGATATGCTTCATTGTATCCTTCTGGTCCAGCTTTAGGCTCTGAACGTGCTCTACCAGACCTTGCATATCACCCATCCCCAGCAACTTGGAAACAAATGCCTGTGGCGCAAATCGCTCGAGATCCAACATGTGCTCACCAGTGCCAATAAACATAATTGGCGTTCTAGTAGCAGCAACTGCAGATATCGCACCACCACCCGCCGCATGACCATCCGTTTTTGTGATAATAATAGCACCAAAATTCGCACTCTCCTTGAAAGCTTTACTCTGAGCCTCTGCCGCCTGTCCAATAGATGCATCTAACACCATGATGGTCTGATCCGGCGTGACAGCCTGCTGAATCTGCACCATCTCAGCAAAAAGCTCCTTTTCCTGCTGATGTCTTCCTGATGTATCAACAATGATGATGTCGAACCGCTCCTTCTTGAATTTCTCCACTCCCTCCCGCGAAACCTTCACAGGATCCGTCTCGGTATAAGACCCGTAGTAGGGGATTTTGGCTTTCGTAGCGTTCTGCTTCAATTGGTCAAATGCTCCGGCTCGAAAGGTATCCGCGCAGACAAGACAGGCCTTAAAACCTCGAGCTTGGTAATGTCGGGCGAGCTTCGTACATGTTGTGGTTTTACCGGATCCTTGGAGACCGACAAACATGATGACATTGGAGCGACCTTTCTTCGGCTTGAATGGTTCGCTATGTGGGTCGACGAGTTTGACGAGTTCATCAAAAACAGCCTAAAGGAAGAGCATCAAGAATCGAGCTTTAAGCTGTAATGTGGAGATGAATACCTTCTGGATTAACCGTTTCTTGTTGACGTTCGGATTGAGTTCTTTGAAGTTTACCGTGTGCTTTATCGATTTTCGGAGGTTGCTGACGAGCTTGACATTCACCTGCGCGCAAAGTTAACCACCAACTATCCGGGTAGAAAGTCGCAACTGGGTTCCGTACATCAGCTTCGATTAAAGCCGAGCAGATCTCCTTAAGCATCCCATCAAAAACCTAAGCGCCATCAGCAGAGCCCTCCTCCGGAGGTGGCGCTAGAACCAAACCTTCTCATCGACAACATTAGACCGAGCAAGGTCGGAAACCGCACTTGTAATGCGCTTCCCTAGATCAGCGAGAACCATAGTTAGGGGATTGTATGGGAGTTAATGTAGGGGGGGGGGTGCAAAGCGAACAAATAAGATGCGAGAAGATGCAAAAGTGTCCATCGAGGCAGCTATGGATAGTTAGACCTAGAACCACTTGCATTGCGGCTCAATGTTACCCGGCTCAACCCTACTGCCAATCCAACCCACCACCATTTATTTTTTTCCTTATGATACTTGTACTATGATATGTTCTCCCAACCTCTCACAGGCAACTCAATGAGCAATACCCGAAATGTCCGCAGTCAATTCCCCCGAATCTTCGGCTCTCACACGAACAAAACGTCCCAGAAAAAATTCTTCCACTACTAAAAAGGACTCCTCGAAAGCACTAGAACCCAGGTCCCGGGAGGAGGAAAAGACCGCGCTGAAGCAGTATGGCCGTGGCGAAAGCATACCCGTTCGCTCAGTGCGGGACAGGAAATTACGAGCCAATCTCAAGAAGATTGAACACAGATACAAGGATGCTGCGCTGAAGGCCAAAGATGCGGAGTTGCTGCTTGGGGAGGAGCGGGGATATGTTGAGGCGGAGGGGATGGAGAGGACATATAAATTTAAGCAAGCGGATCTACGGAAGGCGGTGGATGTTGCGACTGCTCAGAAGGTATGGCTTTCTCCCAGGATTGAAGACCGGAGATTAACTTTAGGTGAAGGGATTCGAATTGAAGCTACCTACGTTCGGCCCGTACTTTATGGACTACACTCGCAATGGGCGATATCTGCTCCTCGGTGGGACAAAGGGTCATGTCGCATCATTCGACTGGCGGGAAGGAAAGCTGGGTTCGGAAATGCAATTGAAAGAAACCGTTCGAGATGTCAAGTTTGTCCCCTCTCCCTCCATTACAATCCTCAAACCCTCGAAGTTAACTATTGATAGATGGCTTCACAACGAGCTCTTCTTCGCAGCAGCCCAAAAAAGGTACACATACATCTACGACTCTCAAGGTGTCGAAATCCACTGCTTGAAAAACCACATTGAAGTAACCAACATGGAATTCCTACCTTACCACTTTCTCCTCGCAACAATCGTCAGTCTCTCCCACCCCATCTCCACTAGAGTGGACACTAACTGTACCCCACAGGGCAATGCCGGCTGGCTAAAATACCAAGACACCTCCACAGGAAACCTCATCAGTGAACACAGAACCCGCCTCGGCAGCCCCACCTCCATGACACAAAATCGGCGCAACGCCATAATCCATGTCGGTCACGCAAACGGCAGTGTAACCCTCTGGTCCCCAAACATGAGCACACCACTAGTGAAAATGCTCACCCATCGCGGTCCCGTGCGCGCGATAGCCATCGACAGAGGGGGGCAGTACATGGCAACAGCAGGCGCAGACTCTCGGATGAACATCTTCGACATCCGCACCTTCCGTGAAGTCCACTCCTACTACACCCCGACGCCTGCCTCCACCCTACACATTTCCGACACGGGCCTACTCAGTGTCGGCTGGGGCCCCCACGTAACGATATGGAAAGACGCCCTCAGGACAAAACAAACAAGCCCCTACCTCTCCCACCTACAAGAAGCCTCGCACATCTCCCGCGTGCGATTCTGCCCATATGACGACATCCTAGGCGTCGGCCATCAGAACGGCTTCTCAAACCTCATCATCCCCGGTGCCGGCGAACCGAACTTCGACGCGCTCGAATCGAACCCCTACGAAACCATCAAGCAACGCAGGGAAAGTGAAGTCTCTGCCCTACTCAACAAACTACAGCCCGAAATGATATCCCTGGATCCGGACTTTATCGGGCGCATCGACAAGGGCAGCAAAGAACTGCGCGAGAAGGAAGCCGCGGAAGAGCAACGGAAGCTAACCGGGAAGCCGAACGTCCTAGTCAAGAATAAGATGCGAGGGAAGAATTCCGCCCTCGGGAAGTACCTTCGCAAGAAGAGTGGGAAGAACGTTATTGACGAGCGAAGGTTAAAGCTGGAAGAGCTTAAGAAGGAGAGGGCACTCAGGAATAAGGGGCTGCCGGCTAGCGCGCAGGAGGAGTTTGGACCCGCGTTGGCAAGGTTCGGGAGGAGGCCGGGGAGGTGATGTAATTTCACATTCCTCGTTTTGTCACGGAGTGAAGGGAGGTTCATCTATAAAAAGTTCTTTTTCTCTCTTCTTTCCGTTCGTTCGTTTGTACAATATTTTTGATTAATCTGACCGAACCTTCATAACTGATAATCCCGCCGAGTGATTTTCCGTGAACATGATACAACACAGGATACCAACCAGTAGACGGAAACAAGTTAGGCGATGAATGGAGAGGGGAAAAAAAAGTACAGAAAACAAATATCCAAAAGAGGAATTTAGTAGCCATCAACGTCTATCCCTCCTCTCATATCTATCTCGACTCCTCCTACGATTATCCCGCTCATCCCTGCTCCTGTGCGACTTCTCCCCACGTTCGCGATGACGGTCACGATCACGGTCGCGCTCTCTATGATGATAGTTATGGTGACGATGGCTATCCCGATGATCCCGGGAGCGGTCCCGCCGACGATGATCCGGATCATCACGAGCACGCTCTTGGTCTCTTCCATCCCAGCGGTCCCTATCCACACCACTACTACCACCACCACTGCCCGCACCCTTCCCATTCTCCACCACCGCAGACTCATCAACGACCCTGCCGGTCTTCTTATCGACCAGTACTACAGGAACATACGTAGTATCCACCCTCTTACCGCCCCGCTTCCTCCCGGACTTATCGGCCTTGCCCCAAGTGCCGAGTTCGGGCACTTCCTCCTTTGCTTTCGCTCCGATTCCCAGGAAGGCGGGTCGTTTTTCCACGGTGCGAAGCTTAGCCTGCTTCGCTGAGCCTCCGCGCGCGCCAAGTTCCATCCCTTCCCGCCAACCCATTCCCCGTAGCAGCGCCGCGCCAAACTCCTCAACGGGGACAGCAGCGTAGTCGTCCAGGGTGGGCACGTCCGGGCGGGAGGCCACGTCGGATTTGTAAGCTTGTTGCTCGTCGCGCCAGTCGGCATTTCCGGCGGAGGAGGAGGGGGGGAGGATCAGTGTTGTTGAGGGGGGTTTTGAAGAATTGGAGAGGAGCGCGGCGAGGGCTTGTTCTTCCTCCGTTTTTTCCTCCACGGCTTCCCCCCCAGCCTGCTCTGGAGGCGGAGGTGGTGGGGTTCGGTTATCCTCCGTAGGTCTCTGAAAAACCTGCAATCCGTAGTGCACCCCCGCGCCCGTATCCACTTCCATCGCTTCCTCCCCCTCCCCCTCCGCGTGGCCCGCGAACGCCTCCGGGGGTAACCAGACACTCCCCCTCCCTCTCCTCCGCTCGGCTTCAGCCCTCCAATCACGGTTCTTCAACGTGCTGATGACCAGTGGTCCCTTTTCCTCCTCCTCAGGTTCCTCACCCACCGCACCACCACGAGCAGCGTCGAACGCGGTTATCACGTGCACTTTCTCGCGGTGGTTGTTGTCATCGTCGTCTGAGTCTGAGTCCAGGTTTGCTGCCGGGCGTTTCTTGCTCAGGGGTTGTTTGGAGGCGACGGGAAGTTTTGGAGCGGCGAGGGAGATAGAAATCGGTTTGGACATTTCCGATCTTTTGCCCCGGGGTTGTTGGTGGTGGTGGTGGTGGTGGTGATTAGGGGGGTTGGGAGGTTGATAGTTGTGAAAAAATTTGGGTGGTCATCAGTATGACACTAAATCGAATGATCTTTGCCAAGACTTTCCACGCATCACCAGCCATCACTCGATAATTACTAATTAGAATGGTTTCTACATCAAAAGTTATACACACCGGTATTGCTTCAATATGATGAAAATTACTCATACATGTCCAGGCACCTCCTGTGCAAGGCCTGACAACAAGCTACGGAGCAGTTACCTGAAGTTAACCAGCAAAGCATATCCCTGTCCGTTCCTATCAATGGCTTTCCTACCCTTATATCATACTTGAGTATCATACAAGCACCGGTACTACCCGGCGCGGTGCATCAAGATCCAGCAGAAGATGTCGAGAGTCACTACCTCCCACAATACCGGTACCGATACTCGAGTACACATACCGCATCGCACAAGGACTCTGTCTTCAAATCCCCAGCTCCCATGCACAACCACCGACTTCCGACAACTTCCGGCCGTGGCCGGGCGTGGGGCTGAGGAGTAAGGCGATGCGAGGTGAGATCACTATCCGCCTCAGCACATCCACAAACAAGCAAAAAAAAAAGAAGCAAAACCAATTCAGGTGCTAACACGCACCGCCCATGACTTGACGGTGGAAGGGAGGGAGGGAAGGAGGGGAAGGCTAGAATGCTGTCGTGATACCGGAGCTGCAGAGAAGGAAAAAAAGAAGAAAAAGTAATATACTGGCAAGGATCGGGATGACCTTTTTTTCGTTCGTGGGCGGTTGGTCACGTGTGTATGATTAAGGATGTTACTTCATTGCGTTTGTTATTGCGTGAAGGGAGATCGTGAGATCGTGAGAAGCGATGGAATGATACATGTAAGGGGGTTAAGAAGGAGAATACAGAGTAGTTATGTTACAAAGCACCCTAGAGACTATACAAGCAAAACCGAATGATAGAAAATCCTTAATACGCCAATTTTTTCTTTTGAAAACCCATCTAATGCGCGAGTGAAGTGACCACAAGCGAAATGAAAAAGAGTAGGATACAATAGAACAGAGTAAATGGAAAAGAAAAGAAAAAAAGAGAAGGGGGCGATCAAGATTCCTGATACACCGGTGGGCAAAACAAAGCCACTCCCTCTTCGCCCTCGACTTCAAGGACAGTCCCATAATTCGGCGGTGAAGCAGGTATATTCTCATACACGGGTGGAATCTCCTCGTCCCAGCTGATGCCCAGGCCGCTACGCTCGGTGACGATCAGGTGGAATTGCATGCGAAGGACTCTAGCGGCGCCGGTGGGGTTTGCGACTCTTGATGGTGGAACGGGGCACTAACCCGACCATCAGTACATTTGCCAAGAGACATAAGGAAATTGGGGGGGGGACAAACATGTTCTTCCGCAACGATCATCTCCACAACAAGGTTGTGCGACACCGAAATTCCGCAAGGCGAGTCCACATCGCACGCAGCGTCCGCGTGCGCGTGGATTCTAGCGTTGAATTCAACCTCGATGCTCCCATCCGTGGAGTTGAAATCCGACTTCCAGCCACTCTTGACCTCGCCGGAGCCCACCGTGCGCACGTCGTCGTGTAACAGACCTTTACCGTCACCACCGAGCTTGCCGCTATGCTGTTTACAAGCTGGGGAGACAACGCGGGAGGTCTCATCGATGCGCCAAGACAGCCTCTTTAATCGCCAACGGCTGGTCCGGGCTTTCGAAAGGACACCGTCGAGGCGGATATGGAGCGGAAAATCGCCACCGGGGTGCGCAACGGGTGGGAGGGTGACATTGGCAGAGAGGTCCGTCGGCGGGAAGACGCGGGTGCTGTGCCTGTCCGGTCCTGGTAGGACTGCCCTTTGTAGAGTTATCGGCTTCTCAAACTTGATCTCGTCACCTTTCATCGTTGTCGCGGTTGCGTAGAGGCAGTAGGTTATCCTGCTGAGGGCGTTGTTGTTGCTGGCAGGGAGGTGGCCAGGCAGGAGGTAACTGAACGGATAGGTGTGCGTTCCTTTCTTCAGCACCACTGGTTCGCTGATCAATTGCCATTTGTGTAGCTCGCTGACGCTGGTGGTGCAGTCCGAGCAGTGCGCACCCACGGGCTTTTTAGTGAGCACGTCCGCTAGCAAGCGCATGGTGAAGGCTTCAAAGGTTTGCTCTGTCTCCTTGACCTGCAGTTTCATTATTCCGGACAACAGTGCGCCAGTGGACTCCTTCGGCGGGCCATAACAGACGAGCGGTGGTGATTCAATGGCCACGGTTATGTCCGCAGGATTCTCGATGAAGCCCTTTAGGCCTCCTCGACTGCTGCTGCCCCTGGACATGGTGCGGATCGTAAGCTTTGGTCGGTCGCTCTCGGAACTTGAGCGGTTGCTTGACCAGCGGCGTTTCGGCGCTGGGTGTTTACTGTCGATTGGGAGGATTGAAGTCATGGACGTGGATGGGGATGCCCCGTGGTGGAAAAATCCGATTACTGGCATTTGGGATGTGAGGTTCTGGTAAATTGGCATAAAGTCGATTTCTCAGAATCTCTCGGATGTAGTAAATTTGTTCGTTTTTGCAGTGTGGATTCCTCGGAAGAGAGAGAGGGGGAATGACCAGAATTCGGAGTAGAGAAAGGATCCTTCTGTAAATTGCAGTTGACCTTGTAGGTAATAGGGCAGGAGTGCACGTAGAAGCTTTCGTTAAGTGTAATGGCAGAACTGCAACAGTGTTGTTGTAGTGGGGTAGTAAAGATTCACCGATATAAAGTTATCCTTGTTCAGACTCTGCTCAGATCCTGCTTAGGGTATGCACTGTAGTAGTGGCAATGGGGAAAGGAGAGCAAAGTCAAGGTTTTTTTAGCTCCTCGAGGGGACGTTCAATTCAATCGGGAAGTAGGAGCGAAGCCGGCGGGTAGTTAAGAGATCTTCTGACGCAGAGCTTTAGCTTGCGGATACATCCTCCGCAATACTAATGCGATTGCGGTCCGATATAGGGTGTGTGTGTGCGTGAGCGAGTGGAATAGAAAGAGCCCTTTCCTGCTTATTGAATTTCTGGTTGGGTGTGGCAATTGCGGATGGTAGCACGGGGTATGATAGGTGACGAGGGAAATGGGTCGGTTTGCACCTTTATGTGGGAGTTAGAGGCAAAAGGCTGTCCTAGATGCAGCCGCGCTGCGCTGTGCTAGAAATGCTGTGCCCAGACCGAGCTCGACTGGAACGACGAACGGAGGGAGAGTGCCACGGTAGAGGGCAATTTGCTCCAGGGAGCTGAAAGCTGATGATTATGAGATGTTCGCTGTATGCCCTCGTGGTTGGCTAACCTCAGCCAATCCAATCTTGGACGAGAGGGTCGGATAAGACGACCGGCGAGGGAAGAGGGAGAGAAGCAGGAGACAGGAGAAGGCCTTTGGAATAGGAGCTGTGCTACGGTAGGTGAGAGGGATGAAGTCCTCTATATAGTTGCGCTTATAGTATCACAATATTATAGTAATAGCACAGGTAAAGTATCAGAAGATGAGGGGAAAAACAAAAAAACATGTGGATCATGGTACTTGTATCATAGCTAACTAAATACAAGTGATCTACCACCAGCAAAGGCGCATGTGTGTCTGTGTCTGTGTGTGTGGTCGCCTTCAAACGACGAGCAAAGCAAGAAAGGGTAGGGGGGGGTACCGTAGCCTCATTACAGTAATTATCACCTCACCACCCATAAATCCCTTCTGCAGGAGGTCACGATGCTGTGTTTCCACCGGTAAGGTTACCGTAGAGTACCGTAGTGACCAGCCAAGCATCATACTGTACTGGTACATACCATACAAGGCAACGCCAAAACCCTTCTCCCAATCCACTCCTTTACTCGTACAGTACAGTTAGTCTACAGCAAGATCTAGCTACGAGTGGGAATAGAAATAATGCTTTTTTTTTCCTTTTCCTTTCTTTTCCTTCCCACTCCCCCTCCAGGTATGATAACTTAAGGTACCGCGTTCCACCGGATATCCCCAACCATGGGAGTATGCTACCGGGACATCAATGAGGGTTACAACCTTGGAAATGACGAGTGAATGAGTGTCCGGAGAAGGAAGGAAGGGAGAAGAAAAGAAAAAAGAAAAAGAAAAAAAAGGACTTGCTAGCACAAGTACAGCTAGGGTAGACTAGCTGCTAAAACCTACTCGTACAGTGCTCGAGTATGTACGAGTAGCAGCCAGCTAAGCTACCCCAGGTTTTCCATTACGTATGGAATTGTTCTTTTTAAAAAAAAATTTGGAGGAAGAAAAAATAACAATCCCCCCCCCCCACCAGGGTTAGTTCCCGCCGCTAAGAACTATACAAACAAGGGAATCGCCTACCCTTTTTCTTTTTCTTTTCATTCACTTTTTCACTTCCTTTTTTTCTTTTCACTCTTTCACAACTCTACGAGTAGTCTCCCTCCCGAAGGAGAAGGCTGGTGTGCGCGCTACCGTGGTGTAATTCGTGCGTTTTGGGAGCTCTGGACCGACTCAACGTTACTCGTACTCGTAGGGCCGAGGAGGGAAAAGAATGGGGTAAGTACTATATCATACTTCGTGTATACTCGAGTAGAGGGAAAAATGAAAGGAAATGGCGAGCCACAAAGCCATCCTCACCCGCGCAAAGCACTATACAAGTAGTAACGGTACTATACTCGAGTACTGTACGGCACCGGTACGGGTAAGTTGGTGTACAGTACAGTACTATTCAAGCACCTTGTATGTAAATATCAATTGCTCCAATTCGCCTTTCCCTGTCCGTCCCTCATCACCATACGGTACATACCCGGTAGGGTCATTTACTGTAAAATCGGAAAAGGCGATCCCCGCTGAACGGCGAGACCATATCAAAGATTGGAAATTAAAGGTCTTATGGAGGGACACAAGCAACTGGGAGTACCGTAGCTACCAACCCACGATACTTGTATCCTTATACAGACGGGTTCACTGCGATTATCAAACTCCCTCGGAACCTTTGATCCTGATCCTGATCCATCAGCCGTCACTTGCCCAATTGAGTGACTTCCAGTTTCAAAGCGACCGGTCTGGGTTTTTTGACTCCTGTAACACTGTAAGGTTCTCGAGCACAATAGTACAGTACCAGTGCTTCTCCCCGGACAGCATGATCGTCCGATCACGGCTTTCGATTCCTGATGAACCCCCGAGCACAGTTCTCCCCGCTGGGAGAAACATGCAGGGGAGTGGATGCCAGGACGGTGGATACTGCGCGCTATGATGTATGATTCTCCTCGGCTAGGTACGGTAACCTCGCGCCATTCTGTGGTCATTCACAGCGAGAGATCACGAATACCAGTTACGAGTAGTCTACCCTAAGGGACATTCCTCCACGAAACAGTCGAAACAGGAGAACCAAAACAAATAAATATAAGCCTTGCCATGTTCCTCCTCCTTGCTTTTTTCTCCCCCTTTCCCTGATGAATCCCCTAACAGCAACTGCATCCTAATTTCTGGTTCCCGTCGACATTTCCGTCATCGGTGGCGATGGTAGATGGGAAGGGAAGGAAAGGCTTGCCTGGTCAGTGCGAATCGGAACCGAGCGAGGGCCTCTTCTTTGGCTGGTGGGTCAGTCGGTCAGTCGGTCGTCTGACTCAACCAGCAGCTACTCGAGTACCGTACCAGTACCGGTACGGTATTCCAGCTCCGGGGAGTAATCGGGACAAGCCTCATGCAGTCTAGTGCTTTCTTTACCTTTCTGAAAATACTCGTATCATACCTTCTCCCCTTCTCCCTTCTCCCTTCTCTTCTGCCTGATGGGTGAGGCGAGCGGGCGGATACCGTAACCGCACTCTAACGTGCACTTGGCGCCATCCCATCGAACCCTCTCTTTCTCTCTACGAGTACTCGTACAGTACTCGAGTGCAAGTATGATATGATACCGGTAATTTACAGTATCCCTAACAAGAGCTTTGTGCTGCGCCTTGCCATATGCAGTATTCTACGGAAGCTTTAGTAGACTCGGTTGATCATAGCCTCAAGCAGAGCACCGGTACCCAACACGGACTAAATTGCTCCAGTTCGTACTCGTACTCGTACAGTACCGTATTGTGGAATGAATGACCCCGTCGATCCATCCATGGTAGCACGTTCTTCCCTCTCTTTGTTTTGTTTCCCAATTCTACAACACTTCTGCCAAAGGCCTGCCGATCCATCAAAGCAAGGAATGGGAACGAGCATATACTCGAGTACTGGTACGGTATTAAATTTTTCACCAACACGGCTGGCGGTCAGGCTCTCGCTTGTCCTGTTCATTTAGGCCCCCTCGTATCCCATTTCCATTCCAATTCCATCGTCACGAGGTGCGTGACGGGCTGAGTGGCCAGCTCTCGGCCTGTGTGCGGTGTGGGCTTTTGTGGGAAGTTGTTAGGTAATTTGGATGCACAAGCGTCCGCCCCACGGGTTCAGGTTCAGGTATCGTGGGTTGGTTGTTGGGGGAAGGCAGAGAGGGAGGAGGGGAGGGAAGTGAAGGGGAAGGCCCACGATGGCCGTTTCTTTCGAGCTGGTTTAGGCATGAATGCAGTTACCGTACTCGAGTTACGGTTCCCGGTGGGAAGGGTCCGAGCAGAAGTGGAGCAAAGAGGGAGGTTAGAATAATCAGATAATAACGAATCGATCTCAGATTTCGTGTGAATGTTAAATTAATACCGTGCGGTACCGGTAATCCCCAATTTCTCGTCGTCGTCGTCGCCATAAATATTTGTATTGCACCGCGAGCAAACTCCGATCGTGGACGGGATTGAAATTTAATATCCGAGTATTCATGGGGTAAACGAGTAAACAAATAAATAATTCCTCTGCTCCCTTTCCTGACATCATCCCCAATACCTGTTAAACTGAGAAAGAAAGAAGGGGAAGAAAAAGAAGAAAAGAGGAAGAAAAAATACCTTCCGAATCAAGCCACAAAGCCCCAGACCCCGTAACTTGCGGGGAACACATTTCCAAGGCTTGGCATGAAAAGCCCTACCGTACCGTAGTAACCGCCCGCTAGCTCCGCGGAACCCACGAGGGAAAAGGGAGATGGCCGAAGCTTCCTTTTCCATTGTCTCTCTCGTCTCGTCCTGTCCTGTCCGTGCGAGTTTTTTTTAAAAAAAAAAAAAAAAAAAAAAAGTAACTCGTCCTGTAACGAGCAAGCAGGCAAGCACAAGGGGAAAGGGCATTACGTAAAAATGCCCTTTCAACCCCCTGGGAAACTGGTAAGGGTTAGCCGGGGAGCGAGCGAATGGGATGTCGTAGTGGTGTGCACGGGGTTTGGGTTACCACTGTAAATTGGTTACCTTACTGGGTTTTGCTTTTCTTTGTGCGGTGCTGTGCGGTGTGTTCGGTTGGGGCTGCTTCTTGGTTTTTTGGTTGCTCGAAGCTAGTCTACCGATGTGTGGGTTGTGGTAACTTAACGGGCAATACAGTTGTTGCTATGGTGTCATAGTTGGGGGGAGATTTGTCGATTGTTGTTCGAATTACGATGATGGGAAGTGTGCTTGGAAGGGGGCATGTCTGTACTTAGGAGGGAATGGGGGGGGGTAAACTCGGACGTCATACTGGTTTAACAAGGCAGGTTTGGTCGAGCTCGTTGCAAAAACACGATCGATCAAAACTTGGTTGAATTGGCCTTACCGTGGAAATTGGAGTACGACTACCCTACAAAATGTCGAGAGTCTCGAGTGAGCAGCCGTGATCTGGGGAGGAAAGGGATTTCCCGATTCCCGTAATCGGTATGATACCTGTCGGCATTTCTCTCTCCTCTCTCTCGCAAAGGCGTTTGTCGAACCACGGCAGATGAGAGCCGGAGTCTGGAACCGGCAGAGGTCTAGAGCGCAAAGTGTATATTTTATAACATGCTCAGGGCTTTGAAATGCAAGCCGCGCGAAGTACTGTACTCGGAGTGTCAAGGCGCTTTTAAAGGGGAACTGCTGCTACGCATGCACAACCACCGAGATCCAAGCAAAGGCCAAAACTTTGGTGGGTTATCGGTGGACGGTTATGTGATACCGGTAAATGCTTCGACAATACCGGTAAGTTCTTGTTATCATACGGTGCGATACTCGTACGATGGAATGCTAAGCTTTGCCCGGCACAGCACAGAACGGCTCCTCTTATTTTCTTTTCTTTTCTTTTCTTTTCTTTTCTTTTCTTTCTTTCCTTTCTTTCTTTTCTTTCTTCGCCCAATCCACTTGCATATCGTGGTATCACATCGCAATAAACAAACAAAAACGAAAACCATTCGCAGAACAGAAACGGCAAATACCGCGCTGTTACCAACACATTCTGCGTTCTTCACTTCCTCTTCCAGTGATCGCACCCAAGCTCTCGCCTTGGGTATACAAGTATTATCGTGAGCGTCTGCTTGGTCGATTGGCCCTCTGCCGACCAATACCATAGCAGACCTATATGAGCGCTATATGCCAAAATAAATATAGCAGCTTCGTGGCTACAGGTCACATCATAAACCTCTCTTTCAGCCTCTGACTAAGGTAAGCCATGCCTCGATACCGCGTTCATTGGATAGAGTACTGTACTATTCAATAGATTATTACAGCGGGCTGAAGAACTGCACTTCCCCTTACAATCTGCTTGTAAACACACACAAAGAAGGAAAAGGGTGAATGTTGTTTCGGGGGAATTTTATACCTCGCCCGAACGAGTTGTCCCGGCATCCGAGGACAAAACCCCAACCAACCAACCGAACGAGTGACCCGAAGCCCCGTGGCGACGGAAAATGGAGTGATGTGCGGGAAATGAATACCGACAATTTGAGGGGCCGTTTGGATGCCACGATTTCGTACATTATCCTCAGCCGTATGATCCTGTTTTTCACCAAGGCGGGGGAGGTCGTTTGAAGCTGGATGGATGGATGGATGGATGGTGCTCGGGGGTCCGGAATCCGCCCTTTTGACTGCCAAAATCACATAATGGACCGCGAGTGCGGCCGATACAGTAGATGAAATTATGTCCGTCACGTGAAGCCTGACAAGAAGAATTTGGTGAACCTTCTTGGGGCAGTGTGTCCGGATAAGGCACGTGACGGATATATTTTATCGGTCTCAGTTGTAATCGTGAACATATCCTGAATAAATAAGACGATTAGGCAAATTCTTGATAGGGCTATCCAATATTTACTCCTTGTTTCTGTGATCTTTGTTGATTGGCTAAGTATTAGGTGAGAAGCATGGCTGTAGTGGTCCAAAAGTATCGTGCTTCAAAATGAGCCCAAGTTTGCCAAGTGTATAGCTTCCGGCTGATCTGGACTTGGCGGGTTTCGCCGCCAAAGACGGTTAAGGGATGAGAGGCATCAGGGGTGAACGGGTGTGTATATCATACCGTGTCATAGACTCATGGGCTCAGGAAGGAGAAGAAGGTATATTACTGTCTATCGCTACAAGTTTGTCCAGCATGAAGTACCGTACCACAACGATAGAGCCGAAGTTAGTGTGGACGCTCAGATGTCCGCGAGATGATTTGCAATATTATAGAGTACAAATAATTGATCTCTGTGCCGGGGACTTGACGCCTGATACTTGCAACTTGGGTGTGGTTTTACCAGTACGGTGCTGGGGGGAGGGGGGGGCTCCAGAGCACGTGGTTCTTGAAATAACCCCCAAGCACATCATCTCCCCCCTACAGGTAGTTAACAGATGTCTAATTCCCCACAAAGTTACGCTACGGCGGCAGACCGGATCTGTACGGGCACTTGTCCAGGGAAAACCGATCGAATTCGCTATCCAGCATAATGGCCAAGCCTCCATTGCTGGGATTTATAGGGGAAAATCAAAACCTCGAGCTATAAATCCGCTCGTGGGGTCCTGTGTTTCTACGATGAAGGGGGGGGGGACTCATACAACGAAGTTCCGAGGAAAACCACCATCGCCAAGAGTGATGCTCGCAATGTATGAGCATAATACTCTCTCCCCTGCCTTGCGATCATCCACAGAAAGGTCCACGATTGCGCATGAACGACTACGAACATGGTTGCGTCCCCCACAGCATTTATGCTGTTGCAATTTAGGATTTAGGATATAGTGGAGGAGGGGGGAGGGGAAGAGGTGAGCTTTTGGGAGGAAGAAGCAGGCAAACATTGGTTGCTTACAAGTACTCAGAGCGTTAGAATTCAATCTTCTCTATAGCTGTCCCTTAGTGATTTGCGAGCTTTGAGATCTTCTTTTATCGATATCCTCTCCTTTACTGTACTAGTATGATACTGTACTCGTACTCGTACATTCACGGGAAACCCTAACCCAACGGCCTGACCCAAGATTGTGGAGATTGTGGAGAGAATGTGGAGAAGCAGTGCGACAAGCTGCCCCACCAAAAACGTCTGAGACGGTGCGATAGCCTGCAGTGTGAAAGTTTAAAGTTATCACCGTACTGGGAACTTACAATATGTCCTTTAAAGTAGAACCGTAGCGAACTCCTCCGGCAAGGAAAAAAAATTTGCTTCCAATATCATGTACTGCCATATACCACTGCGCCCCCCAGAGTACAGTACTGTACAGCTGCACTTAACGGCAGCCAAGCTCGCTCGACTCGAGCACGCTAGTACGAGTACAAGTGACTGCAGGTCTCTCTCTCTTTTTGCGCCCACGCGTTGTATCATACTCGTACTGCCCAAGTACCAGCGCTTATCATGCACTGCGACACACAACAACGACAAGCCCCTCCTCGTCCCGAGCGGCCCCCATCCCAACCTCGGTGTGGCGCTATGGTGAGGCAGCGGTCAGCAGTACGGTACTCGTACCTACCCGCAGTTAGGAGCTCCTGCAGCGTACTCGAGTCTCGAGCCGAGTGATCAACATGATGCCATAATAGTAAACTATTTTTTTTTCTCATCTCTTTTCGCCTAGCGCGTTTATGGTTGGCTCTGCTTAGCTTGGATTACCGGGTTCCTGGTGCACCCTTGGGCGGTATGGGTCATTGAATTGACAAGACTTGACGTGCGAGGTATCATCGTCGCTGGCACCCCTACTCAGTATGAGTAGTCTAAGGGTTGAAAAAGTTTTTCTGCTGCCTTCCTTTTCGGCCTTGATGAGGGAGGGAGGAGGCGTGGGGTTGTGGTTTGGATTTTGACTCATGTTTTCCTACAAGACAGGGATACCTGCAGTTAACCGGGAGAATAAATCTGTCCTGTGCTCGGGTACGAAAATATCTCCCCGGGTACTTGAACTGGTGGATGGGAGGGGGAAGGAGGTGTCTTACTTAATTAGAGCTAGGAGTCTATGCGAACTTGTCGCAAAGTTTTTCGGGTTGAAGGACTTTTGGTGTGTAAAGTCTTTTCTGCACACATATGATACGGTGCCGTACTAGTACTGTATTGTATTGTATTGTATTGGACTCAAGTACACGTACAGTACCGTACTCGGGTATGCACCGGAATGTGAGGCAATTGTGGATCTGGGCCAACCAGATTGCTAAGATTTGTCTCCGGATGCGAAATCGCAAAGTCCCTGCGAGTATGATACAAATCTGGCAGATCCACCTAGAACTTGGCGCTCATAAAGCGCTTTTTCGACCGGGGGCTGGATGCTTCTATTTTACGAGTAGCTTTGTTTGCCGGTTCTAATAGGGCGGTTTTTTTCTCGGTGGGCTACGATAAGGTATATATACTCCTTCACACTTTCTACGAGCAATGCATGACTCGCACAGAATGATACCAGACTGCTCTTTGTTGATACTGAAATTGTGCAGGTAGGCACGGTGAGGGAGGTCAAGTCCATTTGATAACGCTTTCAAAGGAATTGCCTTCCGTCCCGTATGATCCACCAAACTGGTGCTTTGCGAGTACTGGAACCGCGATGAATAGGACTGAAAAAAAGGTCCACCCTCCTGTACATTCTATCCCCATCCATCATCCACCCACAACCCCACTTGTACTGCTAAAAAGGACCTGCCAACGCTTCCCTCTTCCTTTCTTTTCCCAATTCAAGATCTTCCCCACCCTGAACCATGCTTGGATCCTCCTGATCGGGAGTGTGACGGTAGAAACGGGAACATGCAGGCTCAACCCTTCTGGCGAGAACGGTAGTCTAACCTGCAAGACATGATAAGATTCACATACCCGTCGTAGGGGAGGCTTCCCGAGCGCAATCCTACTGAACCTCTGGTGTTGCGTTATCTTGCGTTGTTTGTAAATGTTGTGCCGGGCAGTGGCTAGAACAGCTAGCGTTGTGATATACAGCGTTCCGCCGGACATATATTTAGTGGTACATTTATGATACTCGATGGAATATTCGAGACTGAGCAGTCACTCGGGAGTGCCCCGGATTTGTAAGAATTATACCGTATCGTACGTATGAGCTACCGGCACTGCTCATTATGCCCCCTCCCCCACGGGAGTCGGGAAATAACTCGTAGGAGCTCTGCAATGTGATACCGGTACGATACTCTTAGCTCGGAGAAAGTAATAAAAAAAATATAAAAAAAGGACTACTCGAGTATCGAGTTGAATCAGAGCGGGAAGCGGTCCACACTGAACCGCCGAATGAAGCCACGGCGCATCGTTACGCGCTCTACCCTGCCCCTCGATACAAGTACTGCTCCCTCATGACTCACTTGCTGCCGGGTGCTTCTAGGTGGAGGTTTCCTCTGGAATTAGCGGGAACCTGCCAGCGCATATTATACATATTATACTTCTCCAGCATCGTCGACTGTCTTTCTGCCTCGCGGTGAATAATAATAATAATAATAATAATACCGGGAGAGCCACCGGATCCGTGCCATACATGCAAGGATGATTAGGACATTTGAGCCGGAGGTAAAATTTCGAGTGATTGGTTGTGATGTAAGTGGTTTTGGAGGGGTACTGGTACTCGAGTAATCGAGGGGATATTGAAGGGGGAGCGGTGTGAGGTGGTTCTGATGTGTATGTGATGGATATTCACTCGTATATAGCTTGTGCTCCCGCTCTCCTCTATTGCTCGCCGGAACCCCCCCCCCCCAACCGGAGACTTATTGGGAAAGAAGGGATGATGGATAGAATAAATACCCTTCTGGAATCTTACCGAAATCGGTCGATGGGAATATTTCACTTCTCTTATATGAAGAAGTGGGTAAACGGGGCTGTAATGCAGGTGGATGGGGGGAGGTGGGATTCTGTACTACCATGTGTTATTATCCCAGCCATAACGGTATGAGAATACCGTAGTTGAGTAAAATGGCGACTTTGTTTTAATACAGTTACTTGTGTGATATTTACCTCTTCATTGTTTCGTGGGGTATTAGGGTACTATAATTCACAAAATTCTTGGGCTTTGCGAGTTTCTTTGATAATAGATGGTCTCCATAGGTGGCAAAAAAGGAAAAAAAAGAGGGAAAAAAAATGATATGAGGTAAATATCTTTATAAAAGTGGGATAAAAGTGGGTAAGTTATATCTGTGAGTGTGTGTTGGCTGCTAGGGAATCTAAAGCTGCTGCGTTTGGCTGGTCCGAGTAGAATGCCTTCCCACTATGTAGTACGATTGAAGAGCCCAGCATACCACTTCTAAGCCCTTCTGTGGCAAATACTTCGACTGTGACTTATCATCCCCTCTATGCCAAATAGTTTCAAGTTTGACAACTGTTTTGTTTTTGAGAAACACGACATTTTCAGTGTCGTGTCGCATTATACTGCGAGGCGCTGGAGGGGCATTAAAAGAACCATTCTATGGCTTGCATGGAATGAATTGGGGAACAACGATCAACAAACAAGATGCCTCTTCTAAGCCACCGAGCGCAAAAATTTCCGCCTAGGATAAACCCTAAGTATCGGGTATCGGCGTGGGCCCGGTTTTTCTTTGTCCTGTGGTATGGCGGTGGATTGTCTGTCTGTCTGGACGGATTTTAAAGGTTGTTTGGCCGATTTGAAACATCGAGATCTGTGTGCGGTATCGATAGTTTGGCGCTGATCCTACATATCGTGCCCGGGAGGGCTCGGTTGGGTCTGTCTTACCAGGACGTGAGGGCGGCTCCGAGCACGCATGGGTGCCGTATGTGATGTTCTCGGGGAATTCTACGTAGATGGGTGGAAGTCGGTGTTGGGGACCGAGTGATCTCAATGCGCCCGAAGATGTAGGCAACTAAGGGGGGTTTGACTTTACAATTGAACTTGGAATACAAGTTCAAACCGGAGCGGCCGGATTGAGAAGTCTGTGAGTAGGGAATTATGTTCGCGAGATCGCCGTCGGAGACATTGTTTCTCGATCGTGCCCTCATCAGCACTTGGTTATGACCTCACAGCGGGTACGGTTACACAGGTTCTTCTTAGAAATTAACGTAGCCGCAAGCAATCGAAAGGCCGGGTAATAGCACGCGAAATCTTGGCAACGCCCAAACAGCTCGTTGCCACTTTCACGACGTGAGATTTTCCCGAACCATCAACCTTTTCCGCTAAACGCATCTCTAACCAACTGCATCTGTGAACTCTTTGTCATTCTTTCGCTCATTATTTCTATTAGCTTTTTTTCTCCGCTAAACTTCTCACGATGGCTGATGGTAAGCACACCCTCCCCTTTGCTGGCTTTTCCCTCCTTTCCCAAGGCGCAAGGCTGACCTTATCAACAGCGGAATTCGAGGAGATCAAACGCATGCAACAGGAGCGCAATGCGATGAAGTCAAAGTCGAAAGCCTTTGACCCTTCAACGCAGCGCAAGGACAACTCTACGAAGGTGGCCTTGACTGATACCTTCGACACCACATTGTACGATCGCGCGAATGGGGACAAGTTCGCTGGTTACAACACGTCGATTCCCGCTAACGATGACGACGACGATGTGGATATGGATGGGGGCGATGGAACACGGAGACTGGTGGGCCAGTATACTGCTTCCAAGGAGATTATAAGCGAGTTTGCGAATGCTGGTGATGATGATATGGATCTGATGTCTGCAAAGGCAAAAGGGGGTCAAATCGCCGATAGAGAGACGGATTACCAGAAGCGTAGGTTCCAAAGACAGTTGACGCCAACGCGGAAGGACGCGTTTGCAAGCGATGGGGTGGAGGGTGAGGGCCGGAGCTACCGGGAGGTTATGTTGGAAAAGGAACTTGAGAGGGAAGAGGAGCGTGTTAGGAGGCAGATTGAGGAAAAGCTCAAAAACGGGGATGGGAAGATGGATGGCGTTGAACATGAGGCCACTCTTAAAGACAAAGAGGCTGATGTAGAGAACAGAGATGGAGCGACCGATGGGACGAGAAAGCGGGTATGCCTTTCAAATCTTACTCTAGCCTTGTGACATAGGATGTTTGGCTAACAAGCTTACAGAGGAGGAGATGGGATGTTGGTGTCGATGATAACGCGGTACCAGTAAAAGAGGAGGACGCTTCAAAAAAGCGATCGAGCAGATGGGACGTCGCTGCTCCACCAGACGCGACACCAGTGGTAAAGCGTTCTCGATGGGATCAGGCGCCCTCACTCACTGCTGCTACACCAGTCGGGAACCAGGGACTGGTGACACCAATCCATCCTACTGTTAATGCGACACCGGTAGCTTCGCTGCCGATTACTTTTGGCCATGGCGATAGAAATGCCCCTCTATCTGACGAAGAATTGGATGAAATGCTGCCAAAGGAAGGATACAAGATTCTTGAACCCCCACCAGGATATGCACCTATCCGTACCCCTGCTAGGAAACTTGTCTCTACTCCCGCCCCCATGGCATCATCCTCCGGAATCGGTGGGTTTATGATGCAGGAACCTGAGAATGCCAGGATCCTGGGAAAACAGATGCCCACAGATATTCCCGGAGTCGGTGATCTCCAGTTCTTCAAAGCCGAGGATATGGTCTATTTTGGAAAGCTCGTAGACGGCGGAGATGAGAACTCCATGACTGTCGAGGAATTGAAGGAACGAAAAATCATGCGTTTACTCCTGAAAGTCAAGAACGGAACACCACCAATGAGAAAGACGGCTCTTCGTCAACTTACTGATAATGCTCGTCAATTTGGTGCAGGGCCGCTATTCAACCAGATTTTGCCCTTGCTCATGGAGAAGACCCTTGAGGACCAGGAGCGACACTTGTTGGTCAAGGTCATTGATCGTATTCTCTACAAGCTGGATGACCTTGTCAGGCCGTATGTGCATAAAATCTTGGTCGTCATTGAGCCACTTCTGATTGATCAGGATTACTATGCGAGAGTCGAGGGACGGGAGATCATTAGCAATCTCTCGAAAGCCGCCGGCTTGGCTCATATGATTTCGACAATGCGGCCGGATATCGATCATGTCGACGAATACGTCCGTAACACCACAGCTAGAGCGTTCGCCGTAGTAGCCTCCGCCCTTGGTATACCCGCGTTGTTACCCTTCTTGAGGGCTGTTTGTCGTAGTAAGAAGAGTTGGCAAGCAAGACACACTGGTGTCAAGATTGTTCAGCAGATTCCCATTTTGATGGGTTGTGCCATTTTACCCCATCTCAAAGGATTAGTGGATTGTATCGGGCCTAACTTGGAGGACGAACAGGCTAAGGTTAGGACAGTCACTAGTTTGGCTATTGCTGCTTTGGCCGAGGCCGCAAGCCCTTACGGTATTGAGAGTTTTGATACAATTCTCAATCCCCTATGGACCGGTGCAAAGAAGCAGCGAGGAAAGGGATTGGCTGGATTCTTGAAGGCAGTCGGTTATATTATCCCACTCATGGACGAGGAATATGCCAACTACTACACCTCAGAAGTAATGGAAATCCTGCTAAGAGAATTCCAGAGTCCGGATGAGGAAATGAAAAAAGTCGTCCTGAAGGTTATCAGCCAATGTGCAGGGACAGAGGGTGTAACCGCGGCATACTTGAAGGAAAATGTGCTACCCGAGTTCTTCAAAGCTTTCTGGGTTAGGCGCATGGCTTTGGACAAACGAAACTATCGACAAGTGGTTGAAACCACGGTTGACCTTGGCCAAAAGGTTGGATGTGGAGAGATCATTGAGAGGATAGTTGATCATCTTAAGGATGAGAGTGAGCCATACCGTAAGATGACTCTGGAGAGTGTCGAGAAGGTTATTGCTTCTCTCGGCGCTGCTGACATTGGTGAACGTTTGGAGGAGCGACTCGTGGATGGTGTCCTATTCGCTTTCCAGGAGCAAACTATGGAGGATGTGGTTATGTTGAACGGGTTTGGTACTGTGGTTAATGCGTTGGGCACCAGGTGTAAACCGTACTTGCCACAAATCGTGAGTACCATTCTCTGGAGATTGAATAATAAGAGCTCTGCCGTCCGCCAGCAAAGTGCGGACTTGATCTCACGGATTGCGGTTGTCATGGTATGTTTATTCCTTGTATTAAATTTGTATTGCGAACATAGCTGACCGGCGAGCAAAAAAGAAACAATGCGGCGAGGATGCTTTGATGGGAAAGTTAGGTGTTGTTTTATATGAGTACCTAGGAGAAGAGTATCCCGAAGTCCTGGGTTCGATTCTTGGAGCTCTGAGGTCTATTGTCACAGTTGTAGGCATCAACAGCATGCAGCCTCCAATCAAGGACCTGCTTCCTCGCCTGACTCCAATTTTGCGAAATCGGCACGAAAAGGTGCAAGAGAACACCATTGATTTGGTAGGCAGAATCGCGGATCGAGGTGCCGAGTTTGTGAGTGCGAGGGAATGGATGCGAATCTGTTTTGAGTTGCTAGATATGTTAAAAGCACACAAAAAGGGTATTCGGAGAGCAGCAAACAACACTTTCGGTAAGCAATCTATCTCATTCATACTCGTGCGGTTGCTAATCCTGGATTTAGGTTTTATTGCCAAAGCCATCGGTCCCCAGGATGTTCTTGCAACATTGCTCAACAACCTCCGTGTTCAGGAACGCCAGTCCCGTGTTTGTACTGCCGTTGCCATCGGTATTGTCGCTGAGACCTGCGCTCCCTTTACCGTCCTTCCAGCCTTGATGAACGAGTACAGAGTGCCAGAGCTTAATGTCCAGAACGGTGTCCTCAAATCCCTCTCCTTCTTATTTGAGTACATTGGCGAGATGGCAAAGGATTACGTTTATGCTGTCACTCCCCTTCTCGAGGATGCACTAATCGACCGTGACCAAGTGCATCGTCAGACTGCGGCCTCTGTTGTGAAGCATGTTGCACTAGGAGTGGTTGGACTGGGCTGTGAGGATGCTATGATGCATCTATTGAACCTACTATACCCGAATATGTTTGAGACATCCCCGCACGTCATTGACCGGATCATTGAAGCAATTGATGCTATCCGGATGGCTATCGGCCCCGGTCTAGTCATGAACTATGTATGGGCAGGCCTTTTCCACCCCGCAAGGAAGGTCCGGACACCGTACTGGAGACTGTACAATAATGCATATGTGCAGAGCGCGGATTGTCTTGTGCCTTTTTACCCTAATCTTGATGAGGAGAAATTGCAGCGGAATGATCTGATGATCGTACTTTAAGAGATGGAACATGGAATTTGCAGATTTAAAAAACTTTTATTGTAGGATACTGATACTGCCGGTTGTAGTGCCAAAGGCGGGGGTGGATCGGAAGGTGGAAGAGATTCTTTAGTATATAACATTGCCTTTTTTTATTTTTTTATTTTCCTTTTTTCCGTCAGTTCAGTTTCATTGGTACTAGGTATGCTTATTATTGTTGGGGCTGTTTGTGTTGGTAGAAGTAATTTGAGTTAGCGATCTTTAGTGATAAAGGGGTGTATGGATGAATGTGATACCTTGGCGAAGCACAGTGTACCGATACTCTATTAGTATACCTGTGACTTAGGGGAGCGTTTTGTGTTGTGTTAGGTATTGGCTAAATTAAAGGAGTGACCACAGCTGGGATATCAGCGATGGAAAAAAAAAAATAGGCTTTGCTATGAGAGGGTCAGGATTTGGAGGACTATGTTACAGTTGTAGAGTACATGCCCGCCCACACTCACACAAACGCGTAGCACAAGAGCACTATGATATATAATAGTATTTCCTATATCACAACGCGACAGGAAATCGCATCCAACCCCTCGTGTGTGTGTGGGGGGTGAGGGGGCGTCATGAGTCCTTTACCAGGACGATACTCACGCCAGCCCCCCACCCAGCGAGTGATGACTTGTGTCCCAGCATGCAATGGCACTTATCACACACAGAATCTGATGTATGTATATATTATATACTCCGCATATCGCCCTTGATCGCCCGCACCCCCGCTCGCGGTGATGTTCGTACCATGGCAGGAATGACTACTTCACCGAGTCCGAGGTTACCAGCTCGGAATTGTTCCTTCCTTTGAGCGCCGTTTTATCGCAATAGCCAAGACCAATAACATGGTATCATAGCATACACGCACAAAAGTGAATTTATGGAAATGTAATAGTCTATGATACTCATTTCGGCAACTTTTGAATTATGGTACGTAGGGACTGATGTTGTACCTACTTATAGCGAACCTAGATTGGACAGCGGGGATGGGAGGGAGCCCGGGATGGGTTCGATAAGAGTGTTGTATTGTACTAACTAGTTAGAATGGGAAATTGTCGATTTCTTGGGGGTTTGAATGTTGTGTGGCTGTTGTTTCTAAGGTCCGTAGACTAACTTATCATATGGGAGAGTATTATATAGACACAACTGTTCAGGTGCCGGATGGTTGGTTTTGGATTTTGGAGTTTTTTTCACAACGCGTCGCGCGATGATTGCGATATATGGTCTCTCGTGATGAGGAGGTTCGGTTGTAGGTGTGGGATCTGTTGTTGATGTGCTTTTGAGGTGGTGAGGGGTGGTGATACTTTATTGGTATTGTGGTGGACGTTTGAAGCACTGTGTGCTCTACCTTCTAATGAAAGTAACTCAGGTGCAAGAATCCTTACTTGGAATAGATAAAAATTGAGCATAGTATAATAAACCCAGACGATATTTCGCTCCGTCCCAATGTAAGTTACAGTCTATGAATGAGATCCTCCGGTACAAGAGACTATTATATAACCCTGCTGAAAACAAAGAGTACAGCAAAGAATAGATGGGGGGGAGCTGACAGAAAAGGGAAAAAAATGTGAGATCTAGATCTTAGCGCTAGCCGGTTTATGGGTATTCTCTTGCTCATATGTAGTATAATCAGTGTATCCAGCAGTTCCAGGAACGTAGAAGGTATTGCGGTCGTAGTGGGACAAAGGCCATCCATTCCTCAATCTCTCGACGATATCCGGATTACTAATGAAGTAGCGACCGAAGACGATTCCCTCGGCCCCACCACTCTCAACTGTGCTCCCAGAATTGGTAGCGTCGAAACCTCCAGCAGCGAGCATAGGGGTTCCGTGCAAAAGCCTCTTGAAGGGCATGAGGGTGAGGTAGTCAGCGACATCCTCGTCCGGAATACCTTTCGCTTTGGCAATAGCGAAGAGTTTCTCCATCTTGCTTTCATTGTCCATAGTCAGCTCCCAGCGCTGCTCGATGAGGTGGACGTATGCGAGCCCCTTTTGGCCGACCTTCTCGATGACGTAGCCATAGTGCTCGTGGATGTCGGAGGTGTTGGTTCCTTGGAAGAAGCCGAAGGGGGAGAAACGGATTCCGACACGGTTGGCCCCAATGGCCGCAGTGACCTCGTCGACTACCTCGAGGACGATACGGCCACGGTTCTCAGTGCTGCCGCCATAGGTGTCGGTGCGGAGGTTGATGTTGTCACAGATGAACTGGTTGAGGAGGTAACCGTTTGCGGCGTGCTATGTTCCGGTAGTATTAGGGCGTGTGTACTTTAGCGGTATGTGGGAAAAATGCTCACGATTTCAACACCGTCGAAGCCAGCAGCAATTGCACACTTGGAGGCATGAACATAATCGGAAATTGTGTCTTGAATCTCCTCAATGGTCATTTCCTTGGGGGTGACGGTATCCTTCGGCCCCTCCCGGGTGAAGAAGACCTGGGAGTCCTCTAACCTGACGGGAGAGGGCCCAAGCGGGGTTCTTCCACCCAAGTTGATGGGATGGGTTGTTCTTCCAACGTGCCACAATTGGCAGTAGATGAACCCACCCTTTGAGTGAACAGCGTCGGTTACTTTCTTCCAAGCACGGATTTGTTCGGGAGTAAAGATTCCCGGTACATCGTGGTAGTTTCCAGCCTATGGAACCTGTTAGAATGGATAAGCTCCAAAAGCAGCACCATTACGAAAATTTACCATGACGGAGATGTTTGTAGCCTCTGTAATGATGAGACCACCGTCGCTGGCGCGCTGCCTGTAGTACTCGACGACATTTTCGTCGGGTATATGCTCAGGTGAGCGGCATCTTGTCAATGGGGCCATAATGATGCGGTGCTTCAAATCCATCTTCCCCAGCTTGAGAGGAGTAAAGAGCTCGGAGTTGGCCTTGTAGCCATTAGCAACTGGCGGTTGTGGGGCGGCCATTGGGGTCGTATAGGGTTCAAAGGGCTGTGTGAGAGGTATAAAGGAGGTAGTGTCTGCGCAGTAAGCTGTAAATAATTGTGCAATTGAGAAGATAGAACGGGGGGAGACTCGGTGCCTCTTAAGAGGGAACAGTTGGTGGAGGAAAGAACGATACTACAAATATCTAACAGAAGATTCCAGTCAGGCCCTGAGCTGTTTGGGCATCCTACTGACACAAGATCTACCGCGAAAGGCCAGAGGAGTTAGGATCGGATAAAAGCAGATTGGAAATCAAAATTGTCTGCCGGCGTCAACTTAACATCCGATCTTGGCCGCGACACGTGACTGCACCGGATTATTCAGTTGTCCGTTGGGCGGTGAAACAGTAAAATTCGCGATTTGTTATCAAAAAATTTACACTAGCTGTGATATCTATCCGGAGCCCACTCGCAAAACGCTGCCACAGTTAAGAATTCAACAGCTCTCCGTGTATGATACTGAGTCAGTTATGGTATGAGAAGTCCAATTTCACTACTAACAACTATTAAATTTGATAGTTACTTTTGGTTTGGCGTGCTTGGAAACGAATTCTACTATTCCACGCCGCCCAAGGGATGCTGTAAGTCAACTAATGTGCCAAAAATGACCTTGACATCATTCTAGAATTCCAATGGACTGAGAAACCAGATTGTTTGATCGGCTCCTAGGGCAGGCTAGGAAATTGAGAACCCATAATATATTTGTAAAAATGTAAAAATTTAATAGAATTTTCCCAGACAATAAGTGGGGTTATAAAATGTCAGAACTCAATTACAAAATGGAGAAACAATACTAAGGACCAGCTATCTTGCAACCAGCTGATGATACTATGCAACTGGAAATCAGATTATTTGTTTATGATGTATTTTCTCATAATGTACGTTCATCGATAACTAACTTGGCTTTCTCGTCCATCAAGTTATCATTATAATAACATATATCATACATCAAGAGAGGGCGAACTCTCTTGGTAAAATAAAAGATATTGTCTTACACTAGCCCCCATCACAATGGGTTAGCATCACAACAGATTCTTTATGAATCTATGAAACACCGATAAATTTAGTTCAGGTTTGCTTGTAAGAGATGTTGGTGATGAGATCAAGCTAGCCGGCCAACATAACCTGAGTGGTAGGATATCATATTTGTGGTAGGCGGTGAGGTGAGGTGGGATCTATGGTAGAGCCTTCTAGCGCTTACCACCACAAGCCAGCTCGAGTCAAGCCTGCCATTGTATGCACGACAAGCAAAAAAAAGAGAAAAGCCATAGCTGGATTTGTAATAAACATAGAATATCACTTGCTTAGCAAGGTTGAAAGTGGCGCTAACTTATATGGTAACTAGACCCGTGAGGAGAAAACGGCACTCAAAGTGGACAATACAAAGAAAAAAGCAAAAAGTAAAAAAAAAAAGAAAATCAATTGTTAGTTGTATGATACTAGTATTGTCGTAGGAAGATTTGTTCGACCTCCTCTACATCAAACTTAATTTCCCAAATCCTGGACTTCTTGCGATCCCAACCAACTTTTCAGTACTAAGGTTGGGCTCGCTGCAGGCCCTGCCCCCCCCCCCACTCCACAACCTTTTGTGAGGTTTGAAAAGAGACATGGAGAGGAAAGAAAAAGACATCACAAATGTCCAAGCTTGGCTCGAGTCTAGCTCAGCTGGGGGAATAGGTCGGCTCGATGGACTCGAGTCCAAAGCTCGAACCGACCCTCAAAGCTTCTCAGTTTGTGGCAAACACTAGGGCCTTGAGGGTGTCAATGATTGTTCAGATGCTGTACTCCTGAATCCGCATAGTCCCCTCCTATACTTGGGTTGGGACAGAATGACAACCAAAAGCTGTGGTTGCAATATAGATATCGATGTCACTCCGTCCGAGTCTTTAATTTGCGCCCGAGTACGCCTCCTCAACAATGTTGGAAACAGAGAAGAGATATCGACGAGTAAGAGAGGAATTGGGATAGAGTTCGCTATTTGACTATAGCACTCAGAGCGTGTTGCTATACACCCAAGTAGCCCCCATAATGTGTTTTCTGTATTGGGACCCACACGGACCTCTCTCTACTAGTCCACTAGCTCATCAGCCACATATTCCAAACACTCTGATACTAGCCCGATTATAGTACCATATCCCCATATTCCAACAAATGAGTACAGAATTCGCGCGAGTGACCCCTTGTGAGTACGTCATTAATCAAGCAGTCACCCACAAACATTGTCGGCAGTATCTCAAGATGTACACCTATCACGGGGTATGCGTTAAAACAGCCCGCAATAGCATTCCCGTTTCAATTTCGCCACAATTGGTCAACAACCCGCCAGCCAACAAATCAACTTTAGAAAAGGGCAGAACCCGCGAGCTGGCTCACGATACGGGTGAAGGACCTGTACCTTCACCCGCACCCCTCTATCAAGACTCAATAGTTAGGCCATATTATGTAAAGGTTTTGCTCATGCCAATAGAAAGAACTTCACCTCACAGCTTTCCTTACCCATCCATACTCTACACACGTCCCGATAAACAACTCCCTAACAGCGCGGGGATACAACCTACCATGCCAAAATGGTTCCCTAGAGTAACTTCCTTCCTCACCCCGTCCGCTTTTTGATTACCCAACTAACCAGCATCGTGCAGACCGTCATGCCGCGCGGCGGTACCCCACCGCCCCCCACGGCCGCCACGACCCTCTCTGATGGTCCCGTCGAACTACCCGTCTCGCCACCCTCCCCTGTCCAGCTTGCGATTCAAAACGGCTTCGAGGACAACCCTCTCCCACCCCTCAACTTATACTCCTACATCGACCACAATGGTGGTGGAAATGCGGACCCGGAACCCGGCAGCATAGGATCCACCAATTATACCCCCAGAGGGCCGGGCGGTTTATTGGAGAGACTGAGGAGACTTCGCAGGAAGAGGAGCTTTTGGGCGCTTGTCGCAATTCTGTTCACCATGATGACCTGCATGATTGTTGGGTTGACTGTTTTGTGGCAAAAGGGGGATAAAGGCAAGATTAGTAATAGTAGTTCCACGTATGTTCAGAGAGTGAATGAAATATGGGGAGATGAGCGAGTGAGCGAGTGAGTGAGTGCTGATAGTGCGTGTGCGGTGGCAGCAGTACAATTCAACCTCCAGCGTCGTCGGCATCGGGTATTACACCCAATTCGGTCACTAGCGATCCCACAGGTACTACTACTGGTACTACTGGTACTACTACAGCTACTACTACTACTCCCACCAAGAGGATAACCACTGTCACTTCCACCATCAGAGCCACCCAGACCTCTTCTGCATACACCACTTTCCCACTCTGGATCGGAACCTTCGACACCATTTCCCCACTCGCCTCGTCTTCCGGCATCTGTAAGACCAACACTGGCACGAGCACTACCCTTCTCCAGGACTGCGCGGAAAATGTCCGCTTCACAATAACCATTGGGGAGCTTAAGCCATATGGCTATGCTATCAGCACCACACCCTGGACCTTCAGTAATTATCTCGCGCCGGTCTTCCGCTCCGGGAAGCAGTGGTACTATTCCAGGAACAGCACTGAGAAAAAATACTCGCACGCCAGCAGCCCAGATTGTGGGGTTGTTGAAAAAGGTGCGCTTTGGCTAGGGGTGGAAGGATCGTATGTGCTTGAGGTGTAGGTTTGCGCATTTTTTTCACTCTTTTCTTATTTTTCCCTTCACCTTTTTGCTGTTCTTCGGCTGATGACGCGCGCACTCAGGAACTATGAGTGGACGAATATGTGCACCTTGTATAGCGGCAGGGCAAAGAATCCTACGGCCCAGGTCTGTGAATGCATATATGAGGGATTGTTTACCAAAATCTCGTAGTCAGATTCATACGTACGTTAAAATAAATCTAGAGGGGATTAAGGAGAATTGGGGATTCGAAAAACCAACTGCCTATAATTCCTTGCAATCCTTGTTAGGAATCTGTGGGTGGACTTCTTTAACTCCAACAATTTAGTTTCCGGGGGAGGAGCAGGCCCAGGTCACCCTTTCCAGATCGTAGACAACTTCATATACCAGATACCGGGATGTAAAATTCAGTAGCTTCAACCAATAAAAATTTAAAATTGACTAGTTCTAATTGGTATCTCGTCTATTTCAAAGTGCATGGAAGAACATGGGAAAGTTGAGATGTATATTTAACCAAGTAAAAGTGAGAACTCAACGCTTCCGAAAAAGACAAAAAAGACCTCCCTTAACGGTACTAGGCCTCCAACAGCTTTGCCACCTCCTGGCAAAGCGCCTTCTCCCCCATGCCCGCCTTCGCCTTCTCACTGAGAACCCCTCCGGCCTCCAGAACCTTCAACAGCTCCAGTATCTCACCCCCCAAAGGCGCGCAATATGACACTAGGGAAACAGCTAACGCAAGTCCCTTCACAACCTCCTTGCTATCCCTCTCCTCCTTCAATGCTTCCACAATTGCCGCTATGAACTCCACATCCTGGAGTACCTCCTCGTTATACACAGCTCTCTGCTTCTGGACATGTGTCGCTAGATTAAACGCTAGTGATGCAGCCGCCACTCGTGCGTTAATATGAGATTTATCCAATAGTGATGTAGTTATTAATGATGTTACCAGATGAGAGAGAGATGGAGAGGTCAAGTGGGCAGGAAAGAGGGGTGAAGTAAAGAGGTTACACGTAGCCTGTAACGTGACAAGACGGAGGGGGTAGGGGACTGATGTGTGGTTTGTAACATAGGATAGCATGGCTTTGATTGTAGTGTTGCCTTTCAGGTGTCAGCCGAAGAGAAAATAAAACGAGCCGAGTGATAATTTGTGATTAGTACCTTTTTCTTCAGCGAACCAGCCTGAGACTCTGTGATCCGAAAGGACAACTCGGAACAGATCTGCTAGCGGGAACAGAGTCGCTGTGGGAAGCCCCGTGAAGGATTCTCGCAAGAAGGTCGCCCAGTCCGAGAGTTGTTGGAGAGGGGCCTCAATTGCGCCTTGTGAATCTCGAAGTGTTATGAAGTCCCTTATTGATACCACGACAGGGTTTTTCCCAGTTGGCCCGAGCTTCTCGATAACCTTGTCCAGAGGTGGTACTTTTGTGAATATCACTGGGTTCATCGATGTACCAAGCGTTACACGAAGATTGACGTTTGTGTGGGGGTGGGCTAGGTAGATATCAGCATATAACACATGATGGTAAGGTTAAAGGTGAACAATTACGAGGGTAGGCCATTCTAAGCAGTGTTTCAACACGGCTTCTCAAATCACCATAATGTGCCCCCGACCATTGGTCGATCTTTTCTCCTTTGAGAAAAGTCATGAAAGTTGGAGTCGCAGAAACCTGAAACTTCTGACCAACACTGTAGGATGTGCCAATATCGACCTTGATGAATTTGGCTTTGCCTCCAGCTTCCGAGCCAATTTGTTCGAAACGAGGATATATGGTTCTACATGGTGGACATGTAGCAGAAGTAAAAAATATAACAGCGCAAGATGATTCAGCACTCTTCAAGGCTGCTTCTAGGTCATGAAGTGATTTTGCCACTATGACATTAGAAGGACCTTGTAGTGCGGCGCCAGGAACTCCATCCGTTGGCATATTTGGCGCAGTGGTAAGAGGCCTTATCGCTCTATCCAACATAGGTCTGAGCATCTGACCAAAAGGCGTATTCAAAACAGTCTGCGGGAGAGCGGTAATGTGAGTTGGTATCCCACGACCGCATAGGAATTGGGCCACATCATTGGTGAAATTATTGCAATTGTGCACAAACAGATCGTAGGCTTCAGAAGAGTATATAGACTTGAGAGAGTCAAGGTAACCTAATATTACGTCATCTGGCAGCGCGGTTACCCCCAAAGGCACAATTTCCATTGGGTTGCCATGACGGGTCTTGCCGGGCTGGGAACAATGAATTCCATGCCCTAAGGAAAGTTAATATCTCTGATCAGCAAGCATGAAAAGCAGGAAGAGATTACCATAATGATACTCCTTTCCCCCAACTACAATACTAGTGTGGTAAACCGCATCTAGGGTTTAATTAATATTATAATGCACGAATATCTCATAAGCATTCAGATAAATGTGGGCACTTACCAATTTGAACACCCAAGAGACCAAGAGACATCTAGAAGCAGAGTGATATTGTTAGCATTACTAACACAAGCAGTACATTAATGATCATATAACCGCACCTCTCTTGCCATGCCTACAGGTATTAAAGTGATTAGCAGAGAAAATCCCGACCACCCAACTGCCAGTGATAATGTCTTTACCCTGAGATAAGTCATAGACGTAAAGTTGCACCAGGCGTTCCCCAGAATCGGTAGACATTTCAAGATCCGTATTAGTGTTTCAAGGACAAGCAGTAGCTGGTACAGTATTTAATATCGTCAAGACACTGAAGGGTTGGGAACTATTGATGCGCTTTTCTCTGCCGGTTTAAGTGAGAGGAAGGGAGGGAGGAGGTTGATCACTGGAGAATGCCAAAGAAAAGAATTGGGGTTCCAGTTTTCTCGAATTAATAGGAACTGTGGGGGGCGGAGGTTTACTCGAGTATTGCTTTTCGGAGCAAAGAGAGGTTGCAGCGTCATTTTACAGAAGCTTCCAGAGCATAGCTCAAGCCCGCAATGTCACACAAGAGCCGCCTCAGCCTCATCAAGAGCCGCACACAATTAAGGCACACTACTCGTACTGTACGGTACCATAGAAAATGATGCCTGTATTCCCAGGAGTCAGGTGCGCGTATACAGGTATTGTAGCGATACAAGCACCTTACTCGAGTACTCGAGCAGACTGCTGTGCCACTGCGCCGGCACTTGTATTGTGCTGCCGCGAAGCGGTTGCACTCAGGATTCCTAAAGGACAAGCAAAAGATGGAGGGGTGAATGTGCAATCACAACAGGCCCTAGTCTAAGGGGAGCTGAACGAGCAAGATGGGACTAGGCTACCGATGGGCCTGCCAGCTGAGGACAGGCCAGGAGATACATATCTCCGCATAGACTAACGAGCAACTCCCGAAAACTCAACAATCACTCTAAAGAAACACCAAACTGATGAGTCAAGATCCCCTGTGATCTCAAGAAAACTGCGCCCTATGCACTACCCCATGCCCAAATGACATGGGGTATGAAGGGAACAGCCCTGAACCAAATACCCGATGCCTATGGTATCCTACGGTATGCCTACCCTACGATACTCGCATGGGTTGTGAAAGCAATAATACACCGCCGCATGCCTATGATACTCACCACACACCTCAAAGCTACACAGCTTGTAACGACCGGTATACCGGTACAATATCTCCTATGTTGCAGAAAAAGCCGGGTAACTTATCATCCGTTTTCGGACGCTTCCCCTTTTTGTCCCCTGTTAACCTACCGACTATCTCCGATCGGTATCGTTATCTCTACTGCCACCTTTTCTTCCCTTCATTTCCTCCTCCCTATTCTTCTCCTTATTCCTAATGATTCTGAACCCCACTGCATCCTCACATTCTTTCTGAAATCTAGTCTTTGGGACTTGATACACCGTTTTCGGTTCACACGCTGCACCTTGCCTTTCTCGCTCTTTTCCATGTCTAGCGCGAGAAGGCGGCCTTCCCTCTGGTCACACTTCTCGTTCCAGCGTAAACCCGCACGATCATCGAGTATATCCTCACAGTTACGACCTTCTGACGACCGGTACGAGAAATCCGGACGTCACGCAGAGTTAAACCCAGCGTTTCCGAGCATGTCGAATCGATGGTTAAAAACCTTGTCAGTGGCTGTTATTTTTGCCCTCGCTTTATTCATCCTTGCCCCTAAGGACAAGTCCAGTGCAACCTCTGAATATGTAGGAGGTAAGTTGCGCGATCTCCCATCTAAGAGGGGATCTGTTTCGAACTGAATTAGATGAATTGGGCTTTTTAGCAGACAAAACTCAAAATATATCGAACAGCAGAGTTATACCCAATACCAACCCTACCACGCCGGCCTCTAGCGGCCAAGGCCAAGTCGCCCTTGATGACGAGTCGGGAACTAAGAGCTGCACAAGGTCAAGCTCCGCGAAGAAGCCTATCGTGCAATATGCTATCATGGTCGATGCAGGATCTACTGGATCGCGAATTCACGTCTACCGCTTCAATAATTGTGGTGCCACCCCTGAGTTGGAGAGTGAAGAATTCAAGATGATCACTCCTGGACTTTCTTCTTACAAAGCGGATTCTGAGGCTGCTGCCAAGAGCTTGGATACTTTGCTTGAGGTAGCTGTCGAGAAGGTCCCGGATAAGCTGAAGGGATGTACACCGATTGCAGTGAAGGCTACTGCTGGATTGCGGCTCTTGGGTGACGAGATGAGCCGAAAGACCTTGGATGCTGTTAGACAGAGACTTGAGACTCGTTATCTGTTCCCGGTCGTTGCTGGTGATGGTGTATCCATCATGGAAGGAAAGGATGAAGGTGTGTTATCATGCCCTACGCGTTTTCATTGTCACTAACACCCATCAGGTGTCTATGCCTGGATCACCACCAACTATCTGCTTGGCAAGATTGGTGGTCCCGAGGATACTCCCACCGCCGCAATCTTTGACCTCGGAGGTGGATCAACACAAATTGTCTTCCAACCCACTTTTCCCTCGAGTGGTGGTGGGATGCCCGAGCACCTTGCACCTGGAGACCATAAGTACGCCCTGAACTTTGGTGGGCGCAACTTCGATCTCTATCAACATTCTCATCTCGGATATGGTCTCATGGAGGCTCGTCGCTCCATCCACAAATTGCTCGCTGAGACACAAAAGAAGGAAGGTGATGAGGATTGGGCCAACAAGCCAATTGTTAATCCTTGCATTATTCCCGGCATGTCCCGTGAGGTCACTGTCAAGATGGGTGACGATGAAGAAGTTAAGCTTAACATGACTGGCCCTAGCGAGCCTTCCATGCCTCAATGTCGATACCTTGCCGAGACTACTCTTAAGAAGGGCAAAGAATGCAAGCTTACCCCTTGCTCATTCAACGGAGTTCATCAGCCTTCTTTGGCAAGGACTTTTGCAAAGGAGGATGTCTATATTTTCTCGTACTTCTTCGACCGTACTCGCCCTCTTGGTATGCCAGACAGCTTTACGTTGAAGGAAATGACTGAGACCACAACCAGGGTCTGCGGCGGTAAGGACTCATGGGATGTTTTCCAATCCATTGATGGTGCCATGGCCGAGTTGTTGGACCGACCAGAGTACTGCTTAGATCTAAACTTTATGCTTGCATTGCTTCACACTGGTTATGAGATGCCTCTTGATAGAGAAGTTAAGATTGCAAAGAAGATTAAGGGCAATGAACTTGGTTGGTGCTTAGGTGCTAGTCTTCCACTTCTTGACCAAGGAAACGGGGGCTGGCAATGCAGAATCAGAGAATCGTCATAACAAAAGAAAAACGAGTTTTAGAGTTTTATTTCTACTTTGTAATCTGCACGAATGTCTTTTTCCCCATTATTCTTTTTCTTCCATCATACTTCATATTCCCCCCTCCCCCCTCCCTCCCCTTTTTTTTTTGGTTCAATATGTTAGCGATAAATTGTCTGTTAATTTTTTCTAGCTTGATACGGAAGCACATGGTCTGAGGGGTTGCTAGGCATAGATGTGATAGCACATCAAAAAAGAGATGTCTAATTATCAAATTACCATGACCGTATCCTCGCGATAAATTTAATTTGAGTGTTTGTTCAGTAAATATCGATATAGTCGAAATTTATGGCTAAAAAAAAAAAAACAATGAAGCCCGGTTTACGGTAAAAACCCTTGTCAAGTTAGATTTCTCACAACGCATGCTAGCAGCCAATCCTCCAGCCACTCATACTGACTACTCGTACCGTACAGTGAGCGGCAGAAAACCCAGACCAATAAACGACTTTTAGTGCCTGAGAAGAATCAATCTAACTCCCTGCACCTTGTGCGGCTTCCTTATCCAAACAACAGGTACAACCACATACTGGCATCTAAACCAGGGGTATTTTCACTCACCCAATCACTCGCAGAGTCATAGCTTACCAACCAGCTTCCAGATATCCTTTCTTCAAATAAAATGCGGTCTCCTAGCTTGATAGCATATCTTCTTCGAAACACCAAACTTTCATCCGTACCTTTCAAGTGCCAAACTCAAAAACGAAACATGTCTGCACCCAGGCATCAGGACATACAACCGCAATCATCGAGAAAGAAAAAGAAGACGAAAGCTTTATCGAGGGAGGGGCATGTGATTCCTTGGGATTCCCTGAAGAGCAATTATGTCGACACCCACTGTCACTTATTTACAACATTGGCGACTCTTAGGGTGTGCGCTTTCTTTCAGGGCGGTATGCTCTTGCGATGGTGATACATGTTGACTTGTGTGCAGGAAGATGGGGATCAGAGCATCCCCCATAACAGAATAGATTTATTTGTCAAGAAATTCTTCCCCAAGAATTGCACTTCTGTTGTGGACATACACTGTGACCTGCCACTGGGAGATCTTCACGAGCAGGCGTCGAGTTTGACTGAGTGGCCTGAGGGGTTCAAGTACCAGTTCGTCTCCCCTCCCCCATCTCCCCCATCCTCTCCACTACCTGCTCAGACGCCTGGTATGACATAGTTTCGCTATGGGGGTCCATCCCCACGTAGCACGCTACTACACCGACAATATCCACAAAACGCTCGTCAAAACCATATCGAACCCGAATTGCGTGGCCTGGGGCGAGTGTGGACTAGACTACTTCAAAAACCCCCCAGAAACGCACCCAATCCAACGCGAAGTATTTGCCCGCCAACTCGCCGCCGCTGTCTCCCTGGACAAGCCCGTTGTCATTCACACCCGAGACGCCCCGGACGATACACTATCACTCATTCGCGAGCACGTTCCTAAATCCCATAATCTGCACATCCATTGCTTCACCTCCACAGCCGGACTCGCGCGTGCGATTTTGACAGAGTACCCGAACTCGTTTATCGGGATTACTGGCGTCGTGACATATAATGGGATGGAACGCGTTCACGAAGTTCGCGAGATGATTACTTCCGGGGAGTTACCGTTGGAGAGGATACTGCTTGAGACTGATAGCCCGTACATGGTACCTAGGAATGCATATGGTTGGTTGGCGAAGAGTAGGCCTGAAGACAAGAAGAAGAGGTTTACAATTAGCCATGCTGGGATGATTCCATTTGTCGCGGAGGAGATTGCCGAGTGGGTGAATGAAGGGCGGTTATCGAGAGGAGAGGAAAAAACTGAGATTGAGGAAGTGCTGGATGTTACGAGGAGGAATGCTGGGAGAATGTATCGGATAGAAGTTTAATATTGTAAGTGTTGTGTAGGTAGAATTGTATTGTTGCTATAACGACAAAATGTCAATTCTATGAATTAACTTATGGTCACAGGCAGTACAGTATGTTTGACGCTTTTCGGCTCGAGTAGACTAAATTACCGGTGTCGTACTCCAGTTCTCCTGAACCCCGCCGTGGGGGTGACACGCGCCAAGTGAACGCGTTAAGTTGAATCTCTTCCGGAATAATTTAACTTATCTCCCAATGTGACGCGCTCTGGCTGCCGTAGCAACCTCCGGCTACCGTGAAATTTCCTGCATCCCTCCTATATTTCTTCATTTCCAACAACAATACACCCCACTACTATTAACCACGAAGCATTGTAGCAGTCGAAGGCGAGGAAAAAATTCACGAATTATGGATTTCGAATGTATTAACCCGGTTGATTCCCCTTCTGATCTTAAGGCCACCTCTGCGAATTCGATTCATAGTTTTTTTACGCCGAGGCGTCGACCTTTCTCCGCAGTCACTGCGAATGACAGCCCGCTTACCAAAAGCCAAATAGCAACAGATGATACGCCTAGTCAAAATAAACGGCAACGAGTTATAGGCCACCTTGGTAATGTTAGGACTCCAACAAATCCGCCTCAAGAAGTTGGTCAACGGCCAGCTGGAAATGCGCGCCCCAACCTGTCGACGAGACTTTTGGCGAGGGAGTTAGGAACCCTGAATGGCCGCAGTCAACTTCACAAGAGGGTCTTTCACTGTCAGCGTGCGTTGTTGATATTATATCTACCCTTGTGAGCTCTTTTTACTGACATGGGCGACGGGAGCAGATTGGTCGGTCGAGCTTCTTAAATTTTATTCCAGGCCGAAAGACAGCTACTATCTTGTGTCGCCGGAGAGCGAACTCTCGCTGCCGTTTTCCGCCCAAGCACTTAATAGTAAGCTTACACCGGCGGGCAGATGTGACTTAAAATATGCTGATAAGTGCTTTAGGGAATCCTTTAGTTGCCATCGGGGACGAGACTGGTATCATAAGACTCTTAGAATCGGATAAGGACAAAGCGCCAGGTTTTGGTGGGTTCTCTCTGTAGTTCACAATTCGAACTTTTGTTGACATACAAAGTAGAGACGGACTTTGTGAAACTGCCTTCGCATGATAATGCCATCTTTGATATTTCAATTTCCAAGGACGATGCTTTGATGGTCAGTCCTGCGCACAATATACCCATATTTTTCAATCGACAGACTAACGAGCGATACGCTCAGGCCACTGCATGTGGCGACCAGAAAATACGTGTAATGGACATCACAAAGCAGACAATTCTGCATGTTCTGGATGGTCATGTTAGCAGTGTGAAGCAAGTGGCATTTGAACCAACGTGTCCCTCAATTACTGCCAGTTGTTCTCGTGATGGAACCGCCATGATTTGGGATCTTCGTGCCAACATTCAGAGTCGCTCTGATAATAACGAATTTGTCACTCACAGACCTGTCGAGGTAATTCGCGGCGCTCATGCCCCACTAACGGCCCCGAAAGGCCGAGCCCCCAGATCAATCGTCTCGGTAACAGCATTGACCTGGGGTATTCCAAACACTTTTCTTACGGCTTGCGAGTCTAGAGCGGAGCTCAGGTGCTGGGATCGTCGCTCTATCAAAAAAGATAGAAGAGGAAATTCTCAACCTTGTGATGTGTCGGCTGAGCCAGAGCATCACCAAGTCCGCCCCTTCGGCATAAACTCAATATCAATTTCCCCGGACAGGTCCATGGCCTATACCTTGTGTAAGGACTCGATAGTCTACGCTTGGGGAACCAGACTGCTCGAGCACGGTCCCTTACATGCATACCATCACCCCGAACTCGACGCTTCTAGTTTCTATGTCAAATCGGATATCAGCCACGACGGTGAATACCTCGCTACTGGCTCCAGCTCCGGGTCAGCCTGCATCTTCGCGACGGCCCCGGAGTACTTGGACAAGAAACTTTACATCCAGAAAACCGACTTCCCGGAGGGGTCCCGCGTCCAGGCCGTTTCCAAGAAGATGTCCGTTGGCACTGGCGTCGTACTCGTTCGCGCGCACAACAGAGAAGTGACTGACGTGAGCTGGACAAATAAGGGCGACCTCGTGACCATTTCGGATGACTACCACGCCAGATGCTGGAGGAGCGACGATAAAGGTGTGAACGCCGAGAACATGAGAGAGAATGGTGAGGAGAATGGCAGAAAATGGGGCTGGGGGTGGGCTCAATTGGAGGGAGAGAAGAATGAAGGGAAGGATGCAGAGCCATCCGATGAGAGAAGCATTCCTCCCGTGAATGATCCCACCGACGAGCCTGATTTCCAAGAAGGTGAGGACGGCGGTACCGCCGATCACTATCCTCAAGAATAGTGATGATATAGAGACAGATATACATATAGATGGATAATCAAGGATCACAGAATGCGTAAGGACCTATTTAGCAACGATGCGACCATTCCGTTTCGCGACCATTTCTCATATAAAAATGGTCGCCCTCCCGTTTTGAAACGGTCAGAAACGCTCATTTTGTATGAGGCAACGGAACGGAACAGTCGTATCCAAAAGGGGCCCAAAATTTTTTTGCGTCCTTTTTTTTTATATTTCCTTTTATATTCCCCATTCAGCCCCTCTTCATTCGTCATCTATTATGATATCCCTTCCACCCTTCGATATCCTAGCTCTTCTTTTTCTACAATTGTATAGTTTTCTTTCCCCTTGGTTCTATTTCATATCATCATAAAAGGTCTGGCGGCGCTATGTATTTGTTCTTTTTTTTTCTTTCTTCCCCTTCCATGTTCGGGGTATACTCGATTATTTACTTCTCCTTAGATAAGTGGTCTCATCATGTATAGTACAGGCTAAAGGGTTCATTTTACTTCTACACACATTCCTACTTTCCCACTTACCCGTTTCTTTACGATTTTGGCGCTTCCATCCTTTACCATTCCCTTCTATATATTTTCTCTCTCCCTCTTTCGCATCCCACATCCCACATATGCGGTACGCTCATAATGTGCGTTTCGAAAATGTCCTTCACGGGAAGTGAGGGGGAAGCTTGAGATGGAAACACGGAAGCCCCCTTCTAAATTTCTAGTATCATACATAATATTTTACGAGGAAGTTGATGAGGGTTATTCTTTTTTTTTTTTTCTTTATTATTTTATTTCTTCTCTGGTACATAGTTTTTTTTTTCTTTCTTCTTTCTCCTTTGTACTGGGAGTTGTGTGGAGTTGTGTCGGGTATCGGTGGTTCTTCTGGAGCGTGGCATGTTTGTTCGGTCAGATAATTGAATAGGTGGCGGACAGGACGAGCATTCTTTGATAATAATATATTATTATGATGCATTGTCATCAACTTTTTCTAGCCCCCAGGACTTTTTGACGAGGCTGCGGGAGTGTTCATAGAGTGATGATTCATGAATGAGTGACATGCTATGGATGGATGGGGTTGGCTTGGGTTACACATTATGTCATAGCTAGCGTCTGTGCACTTTTTTATTTTTATTTTTATTTTTATCAGATGTTGTCGGTCAACTCTAAATTTACCGGTACTCTGAGGATCCAAATAGTCTAATGACCGCAACGCGATCTCAATGGCACTCCCACGGTTACGCACAAGATCGCTACCAGTCTTCTGCCAGTGCGCACAATTCCCTTTCAACCCTCCAATATCACTAAACTCACAAGCGAAGCGCCATTCTTCAACACTGAACGTTGCATCCGCTCGAGCGTATTGTCTCGACCTCCTTCGGTTCCCCTCCCCCCCCTTCCACTTTTCCCCTGAGAAGGCTAACCCCCTCCCTCCCAGAAAACATGACAAACCCTCCCACCTCCTCTCCGTCTTCCAACCAGACTATAGCAAAGACACCTACCTCTCCCTCCGCGCCTTCAACACAGAAACTAGCCTAATCCCCGACCAAGTCAGCAACACGACACTGGGTCGCATGCGGATAGGCTTCTGGCGGGACAACCTGACAAAGCTATTCTCACCCCCGTACACACCGCCGGCAGAACCAACGCTCCTCCTCCTTGCCCACGCTGTCTACTCCAACAACGCAAAGCTCACAAGGGGCTTCCTGGCGCGCGTGCTCGCGGAGCGTGAGAAGTACCTTGGCAACGTCCCCTTCCGCAGCGTGCCGGATCTGGAGGGCTACGCGGAGGGGACGTATGCTAGCTTACTGTACTCGACATTAGAAGGACTCGGGTTGAGGGATACGGGGTTGGACCATATCGCTTCGCACGTCGGCAAGGCGGAGGGCATTGTCGCGACAATTAGGGGGTCGGCGGTGTTGGCTGGCGCTGAAGGGGGTGGGGCGGTGGTGTTACCATTGGATGTGTGCGCCGAGGTGGGCTTGCGGCAGGAGGATGTTTTGCGCAGGGCGCAGGGGAGGGTGAGGAAAGGTGGAGGGGATGGCGAAGATGCGGTGGGGAAGTTGAAAGAGGTAGTGTTCAGGATCGCGACGCTGGCCAACGACCACCTGATCACTGCGCGGAAAATGGTGGCGGAGGAGCCGGCGGCGAGGGGCGTGGCGTTTTCGGGTTTTATGCGCGCGGTGGGTGATGGCTTCGAACCTCCTTCCTGTCCTCCTTTACCTTCTCTCTCACCTTTCCTTTCTTGCGCTTCTGAGGGCTAGTCTAATGGGTAGCACGGTAGGTTCCCACGGCCATATACCTGGAAAGACTAGAAAGGGTCGACTTCGACCCCTTCGATAGTCGGCTTCAAAGACCGGATTGGAAGTTGCCGTGGAGGGCGTATAGAGCTTATACCACTCGGAAATTCTGATTTGGTATAATGTCTGACATGAGAGGCAGGGGGGGGGTATTTGTTTTTTATCCTTCGGGACCTCAATCCATCAGACACGAGAGGTGCTTTACAGTCCCCAGATATGCGTAGTCAATACAATGAGCAAGAGTCATGTTAACGATTTCCAGAAATAGGTTCCATTGATGCATCCCTCAATTACCATCGGGCGTCAAGAAACAAGCACCATAATTGAGATCCTCCCTCCCTCCCACCGGCACTCCTCATACCTCCAGCCCTCCCTTTCTGCCCTGAAACAAAGCACGGTAAAACTGAGTCGAGCGTAGGCAGAATAAAGAGGGGAAAACAAAAGCAAGAAGAAAAGTCATTTGAAAAAAAAAACTAAAGATAGTATTATTCAATCAATCAATCCACTCAATTACCCATTGTAAAAGAAAACCTTCCTTCCATATTTTTTCTATTCTTCCTTCCCTCCTCACTAACTTTTATACAAAAACCGGACCTAAAGAAAGTGAAAGAGAAGCTTCAAATGCTCCTACCCGATCAGGACCCCCCTGCGGGGAAGGAAGGAAGGATGAATGAATGAAAAAACGAAGAAAAGACCAAATGACTAATCAAGAACACAGCTCCCGTAGCGCCGTCCAGAAAGACAAGAAAACAAGAAACGAATAGGGTAGGCGAAAGAGGAAAAGAGAGAGAAAAAAGACGATAGGTGAGATGGTGATGATGATAATTTCCAACCAAAATATGGGGGAAACTGGGGTATGGTTTCAAACACAAAGTAGGAATGCAAAAACGCGGCGATTCACAAAAGAGAGTTACAAGTGAGCGAACGAGAGAGAGGGGGACAAAGGGAAACAGTACGTAATGTAATGAAAGCCGAAAAAGTGCGCAGTCGGTGCCAGTGCTATCCATTGCGGGGTACAGTAATCAATGAATTCCGATGTTGAAAGGAATGAAATGACAGCCCCCCGGTACTAAGGCTGATATGATAAAATGCAAGACATGGGAAACGCCCCAGTGAAATATAGACAGTCCAAGGGCTAGTTACACGGGGTACGAACGAGGATAAATCAAATGCTATGTGGGTATTTAATAAATCATATAGAGGTGGCCTTGATCCTCATGGAAAAAGAACCTAAACTAAGAACAGCGAATCGAGAAAAAGGAGCCCCATGACATTAATACTGCATACTCATTAGGTATGTGATAGGGCGAAGTGACCATATCAATGCTGCTGGGAGGGCCCAGAAGAAGAGGTAGGAGGATTTGCTGTTGTGGGACTGGTGACTGCAGCAGTCTTCATCAATGCTCGTTTGGTAAGCGTGCTTTTTAGTGCGCCCAGCCATTTGGCCAACGACTCTTCATCTGCAGCTGCGAACCGTAAAGACTTTCCTTCGGTGATAACTTGCAAACAGTGTTTCTTGGATTTTGAGAGAGGATCAATTTCCACGGCATCGACAACTGAATCAAGGTGAATTATTTTGATGGCTCGGTACTCCTGTGCTGAATTAGCGACCCGAAGCTTGAATTATAACTATCGGTAGGCAATGCTTACCTCTTCGTTCTTGTAAAAAGCCAGATGGACAGTTCTCAATACTACCCAATATCTCTTCCATTGCTTTACACCTCCCTTAGATTTTAGACAATAGAGGTATCCGTGCCAAACCACTCTGGAATCATCCATGTGATCTGAGGAGAATCCCGACTCATGTCTCGTAACTCCAGGGTGGGGAGGCTCGGCACTGGCTCCAGCTCCTGCAGCTCCTGAGCTCGGACCAATCCCTGGATCAGGGTGTGAGAGCGACAATTGCGAAATCCTAGCGCCGTCCGACACCGATGAAAAAGAGCCAACCTCCGCCCCTGAATATTCCAAAGTGTGTGTCGAAATTCCGCCTCTTCCCATTCCTCTAACCTGGACCGCCCCTGGATTCGAGCCAAACTCTGGAGAACTAGACCCCAACCTCATATTAGGGTTGTAAGCGGTAGGGCTAGAAAGGGGATTCGCGGGGTCATGTAGCTGTGTCGGAGAGTTGAGAAATAATTCGTCTTCAGTTTCCACGATACTAGTAAGACCTTTAATCAATTGCACCCATTCCGTAGTATCCTCTGCCGATTCACCTTGGAAGTGGTGATTTTTGGATGGCGAGAAAAGCCCAAAGACGTTAGGTTTTTTGGCATCCTTGAGCACGGCAACGGCGGTGAGCTCGGCAAGATAGATTTGGCGGTGGATTTTGTATTCTTTTTGATCTTTGTAACACGAAAGGCGATCACCACGAAGGACGAACCAGCGGCGTTTCCAGTTCTACGCAACCGAATTGTTAAATTGTTAGTATTGTAACCATAAGCCAAAGCCGAAACAAATGAATCGCCGTACCTTTGTCTTGCGCGTCCTCTTCAGTAGCCAACCACTCTTGATCACCTTGTCCATCTGGAAACTGCCATCCTGATCAACAGCGGTGGGGTTTGCTCTGGTGCGCAAATGAGGGAGAGGGCTCGCAGCCATATTAATGGAAACGGGAGATGTCGGGGAAAGCACTTCTGCTGTCGACATTGTAGATGTTTATGGGGGTGCTTATTATTGAAGGCGAGTAGAAGGGTGGAGGCTACCGTGAGTGGAGGCCAGAATAGCTTCGCATTCCAAGAAATTAAATAGGAATAGTCTGAGTAATGTTCAAGGTTCCTCAAGAGAAGCGAGGCAGCGATGGAGTGAGCGGACTGTGTTTAAAGAAGAGCGAAAGTGATGCTGACTGAAGTGGAGGAGAAGGCAGGTGATTGGACGGATTGAGAATCGGGGTGGAAGGATGGCATTTCCAGAAATGCGAGATTTTTTATATATTTTATTTTCTTCCCAGGGGGGTGCGGGAGGAGGAAGGAGTGAGGGTAAGAAGGTTTGGGGAGAGATAGAATTGCTAAGGAGGCGTTATTCTCAGGGTGGCAGAATAACGTGAACCGTAAATACAAGCGCAGACTGTTTGATAATTAACTGAGGGAAAGTGGAAGGAAGGAGGGAAGGGGCGAGAGCACTGTAGGGTAAGCAAGCTATTGGTGCAGCTGCAGCCATCAGCTAAACTGGGGAAGAAAGGGATAGAACCAACGAAGTGTGACAGCTATGTAAACATGCAACAAAGGAGCAGGAAAAGAATAGAAATGCATTACTTTAAACCTTCTGGCTAACGGGAGGGCAATATCATATCATGATGCTTTTGCTCGGGTATTGTGTGCACAGTGGTTCATTGGCCTAATTTGAACCGCGCTGAATATAATAGGAATCTAAGTTTGTCCCTCCTTCACTCTTCTTCCCTTGGACCCTTTCGCATTCGCAGCATTTGTTACAAGTAGGAAGAAGGGATTAAACGGAGATGTCTGCAACACGTTTGAAGAGTCGCTTAGATCACTCTATTATGGTGTTAGGAGATACAGTCTCCTAACTGGTCACTGGAATTAACTATGATACGATGAGAATCTCAGGGTCTTTCATAATATTATTATCGATTTTTCACAGGATTTTTCCAAGATTTTTCTTTTTATTCTTTCGGCCGCAATTTCCCGTTGCCCGCTCTCTTCCCGTTAGCTATGAACCGTGGAGTCCCAGCCCCTACCGTAGCATCGAGGGAGGAGAAAAGTTGAAGGACTGACAAGTTATTGACCACTGAGAAAACGATGATATGATAGCATTCGATGTTCTCTCATCCAATAGTAACAGCGTCCGTCGAACAGACTGAGGTCTTACAGTCGCCCCTAACCATTTTCGACCAAGTGGTGGCAGATTTAAATGCTTATTCAATTTTACTATGAGAAGGTGTTTTTGGTTGCAACTGTGACAATGTGTGTCCAGGTCCTACTGGAATTTAGTATCTCGTGTGCCTTCCGCGTTGCTACGCTGAAAAGTTTCTGGGCCTCAATGTGGCTTATCAGTGTAGCACTAGTTGAGATAAATTTTTTTTTTTTTAATGTGGAAAAGTCCCTGGCTAACTTACCCCTCCGTGTGTAATCCACACATCTTGTTAATACCGGTAGGCAACTTAACTTGGGCTCCCAAGAAGGGGAGCAAATGGGAAACAGGGCCTCGAACGAGCAAACCACTTTTCTCCACGATTCCTCTCGCCTTCGATCACACACCCCACGCATCATCATACTCTTCAGCTAGTATTAACATATTCTTACATACCGGTACCTCGCTATGCCCCCTATCACTCCATCCCAGATAGCCGCTCTTCAACGGAATAGTGACAACATCCGAAACGTGAGTGTCTCCTCTATTCCGGGGCTCAAACCTCTTGGTGGGGCCAATGAGACTTGGCTTCGGTTGACATTATCTCTATCGGTATTAGATTTGTATTCTCGCCCACGTTGTAAGCCTACACCTGCTGAGCCCCGTCCACTATGCCTTCTCGCCACATCTCTTATCCCTATCTGGTTGGAAATACTGTCGAAAGCGATAGGTGGATAACTTTGGAGCTTTAGGATCATGGAAAAACGTCACTTAGTGATTGCCTCATTTCCACCAACGGTATTATATCTCCGAAACTTGCCGGGCGCGTTCGCTACCTTGACTCTCGTCCAGATGAACAACTTCGGGGCATTACTATGGAGTCATCGGCGATATCACTTTATTTCCGTCTAATGCGACGGGAGGCTGAAGAAGCCGAACTTGCCCCTCACGAGTATCTTATAAATCTGATTGATTCGCCTGGGCATATCGACTTTTCGTCCGAAGTTTCTACAGCCTCTCGGCTGTGCGACGGCGCAGTGGTTTTGGTAGATGCTGTGGAGGGTGTTTGCTCACAAACAGTGACAGTTCTGCGTCAGACCTGGGTTGAGCATATCCGGCCAATATTGGTTATTAACAAAATTGATAGGTTAGTAACCGAGATCAAACTTAGCCCTCACGAGGCCTACATCCATCTTTCAAAATTATTGGGGCAGGTCAATGCAGTCATGGGAAGCTTCTTTGCAGGCGAAAGGATGGAGGAGGATCTGAAATGGCGAGAAACCCTCGAGGCTAGATTGAAAGAGGCGGAAAAACCCAACTCGGCAAATTCAGAGGCTACTGGGAAAGGGTCGGGCACTGATACACCTACGAGTGGATACGAAGAAAAGGATGATGAGGATATCTATTTTGCTCCGGAGAAGGATAACGTAATCTTCGCTAGTGCAATTGACGGTTGGGCCTTTACTATTCGGCAGTTTGCTGGGATTTATGAGAAAAAATTAGGGATCAAAAAATCGATTCTTGAGAAGGTTCTTTGGGGGGACTACTATCTAGACCCGAAGACAAAGCGGGTACTTCAGCAAAGGCATTTAAAGGGAAGGAATTTGAAGCCCATGTTTGTTCAACTTGTGTTGGACAATATATGGGCTGTGTATGCATCAACCGTACTTAACAAGTACGTTTTCCTTCTATATTTTTTTTCCTCACTTCTTTTTTTGCCGTTTGCTTGTTTGTTATTCCAAGTTCCAATATATATCGTCAATGGGGTGTTTGAAGCTCATTCGGTATACTCCCTCCTTTTTTCTTCTTGATGTAGGGACCAAGAAAAAATCGAGAAGATAGTTAAGTCCCTAGGGCTCAAGATACTCCCTCGCGAAATGAAATCTAAAGATACACGATCCTTATTATCTACCATATTCTCGCAATGGCTCCCGCTGTCCTCGGCACTACTTGTCGCTGTTATTGAGACCCTACCCTCGCCTCCTGCTGCGCAAAAGCAGAGGATGCCGGCTATTGTTTCTAGTGCTCCTGGCTCACGGGAGGTCTCGGAGGCAGTTCAGAATGCCATGGTTGGATCTGACAAGTCAGAAAGTGCACCGGTTATGGCATACGTGAGTAAGATGGTTGCGGTACCAGAATCTCAGTTAAAGAAGACCCAACGAGTGCAATTGACTGCGGAGGAAATGAGGGAGTTGGGAAGGCAAAAGAGAATAGAGATAGCAAGGGCACTTGCATTAGAGAATGTAGAGGACCCTGGAAATCAATCGGGGGTAGGTACCGGCCCGTCAGATGCACCGCGAGACACCGTCGAAGAGAGTCGGGAGGGTTCGAAGGAAGCGCCAGAGGGAGCCGAAGATAAGGAGCATTTAATCGGATTTGCTAGGCTCTACTCTGGAACCATCAAAATTGGACAAGAGCTCTATGTATTAGGCCCTAAGTACTCTCCTTCGCGTCCAGATCAGCACATCCACAAATTTACGGTTACCGATCTGTACTACATGATGGGACGTGATCTACAGGTTCTTGATGAGATACCCGCAGGAAATGTTTTTGCCATCGGAGGATTAGAGGGTAAGCTGCTCAAGAGTGGAACTCTGTGTAGCATGGACAGAGGTGGTGTAAATTTGGCCGGGGTTGGTTTGGGGGCTGCACCGATTGTACGGGTAGCCGTGGAGCCGAAGAACCCTAGCCAGTTGAACAAGGTGATTGAGGGCCTCAAGTTGCTTGAGCAAGCAGATCCTTGTGCAGAATATATTGTTCAGGAATCTGGAGAGCATGTATTATTGACTGCTGGAGAGTTGCATCTGGAGGTAATTAACAAACCTCTATTACACCCTAGCATTACATGATTTCGGGTTGGAATACCTAGCAAGCATCTGCTAATATTCCTGGATAGCGCTGCTTGAAAGATCTCAGAGAACGATTTGCAAAGGTCGATATACAATCATCGGCACCTATCGTCCCATATCGTGAGACTATCGTCCCAGCAACAGAAATGTCACCCCCGAAAGATCCCAACCTCCCAAGAGGAACTGTTCAAGTAGTCACAGCATCCAAGCAAGTTTCGATACGGATAAGAATTAGGCCATTGCCGAGCCGGGTGACAGAATTCTTGATCGAGAACATAGGATCTATCAAGAAGCTCTATTCCGAGAGAAGGGGATCTGAAGAAGTAGTAGTGGCGGCTGAAAATGAGGTCTCAGCCGATCTCGAAGAGAGTGACGGGACACAGAAAGTTAAAGTACTGAGTCTGAGGGAGTTCAAGGAGGGGCTGAAGAAGTCTTTCGAGGGGGTGGGTCAAGAAGTCTGGAATGATGTGGTTGAGAAGATTGCTGCATTCGGCCCCAGGAGAATTGGTCCTAACCTTCTAATTGATGCCACTGGAAAAGGGCTTTGCCGAAAACTGTGAGTAAGACCGAGTTATTGCATTTTCTGCTTGAGTCAATGTGATTCTAATGGGTTACCTGCAGGCTTCACGACAATGCTTTGGAATCCCAACGCACACAGACTATAGAAGACAAAGGAGCCACTCCTGATATAGCCCGTGGGTTAGAGGATCGTATTTCTCACGCCTTTCAACTGACTACAGCCCAAGGGCCCCTTTGCCATGAACCAATTCAAGGCATTGCTTGTTTTGTCGAAGGGGCTGTCAATTCGCCTGATGACGAGAATCTCGAAGGAGCTGCGGCAAGAAGCAGGAACTACGAAATTATTGCATCTGTTCGAGATGCTATGCGCCAAGGGTTCCTGGACTGGTCTCCAAGGCTATTAATGGCTATGTACTCCTGTGATATCCAAGCTTCAAGTAAGTTTCGTTTTGCTTGACCAACCGCACCCCTGCTCAAAAGCTAAAAACCTCCTAGCCGAAGTCCTTGGGAAGGTTTATGGAGTCGTCACCCGGCGCCGAGGCCACATTGTAGCCGAAGAAATGAAGGAGGGGACTCCCTTCTTCACCATCAAAGCACTTCTCCCGGTCGCAGAATCCTTCGGCTTCGGTGATGACATCCGGAAGCGTACCTCTGGGGCGGCCAGCCCACAGCTAATATTCACCGGCTACGAAATGCTGTTTGACGAGGACCCCTTTTGGACCCCGTTTACCGAAGACGAATTGGAGGATCTGGGGGAGTTGGCCGACAGGGAAAATGTTGCAAGAAAGTACATGGACGCTGTCAGGGTTAGGAAGGGATTGCCGGTGCAGAAGAAGTTGGTTGCAAATGCTAATAAGCAAAAAACTTTGAAGAGGTAGATAGGGGGGTAATAGGTGTGTTGGGTATCATACTTTAATGCCCGGGTTGTTGCTTGGAAGGATGGGTCGAGCCATGGGGTTTCTCTGTGAATTAGTTATGATAGAATATTATTCAAGGCGTAACTTAATCCGCTGTCCGAAGTGGAGGCAGAATTAGCGATGCGATATGCATCACCTGGGAAGTGCATCCTTGAGGATGAGCTATAATACCGTGCTTACGAATAATTATCGTTGCTGCAAGTGGTCGCCCCTGTGTATGACACGGCACTTGGGGATTAATGGAAATGATACAAAGAAATAACATAATATTATGATATTATCATACCTGTACATCGGGAGGGTAATCTGTTACCATATCTGAGGGCATAGAGTGACTAATCCTCTTTATACAGTGTGATATGATATGCAGTAGCGAAACGTTAAGTACAATAGTGCCTTTTCCCCAAAGTTTTGTTTCTTGGTGACTGGAACATACATGCCAATAGGCCCAAGTTCCGGCAGTTGCCCACACTGGGTCAGTGGGCGGTATTGGCATTGCTCCCTTGCTGCCAGTTACAGTGAAGTATCATACCACCCCTCTTGTCCAGGTATGATAATACTTGGCACATCCGAAATGCTCTCCATGCACTCTCCTTATCTCTTGCAAGGCACTTGCACCATGTATTATCCCCTAATATATATGCCGATTTTTTCTCCATTCAGCATGCTCGGCGGACCAGGTTAACCTCGATATTTACAGGAGGCATTTAGGTCTCGATCGACCAGATCGATATGCTTACTCCGCACGCTATGAGCTCCTATCAGGGAGGTTAAGGTATCATAGCCAACGTGGAGTTTGTACAAGTAGGGTTTGTTCCAGCGGGAAGGGGGTGAGCCAGCAGGAACATAGTGGCTCAAAGCATCATTGCAATTCTGACGGACGGTACCTATCGTGGAATGCGCGAACAATCGGGGACCGTCGGAAGCCTGTTGCACCTCAGTGGCGCAAGAGCGGAGCATTCAAGCTCCTTTCCTGCGCGGAACCAATTGGGGAACAAAATTTCACCTGTTGCATGATACCGATACTCTTCTCATCCCAATTTCTCCGAACACAAAAACAGCTATAGGGAACTGAGAGTCATTGGTATAACGTTTTTCTTTCCCCCTTGGTGGGGTTGTGCTTCCTTCCCGTGCTCACCGCTGGCACTTTGTGATACTCTCAGTCGTTTTCGATCCTTTTCGCTCACTAGGATAGTTGAGGTAATACTGGGTGTTGAGGAAGTAAAAGTATAGCTAGAAAAGCATTTAACAAGAGTCCTCACAACTATTTCCTTATATCCCGTCACCTAAAAGATAGTATGCGTAGATTAAGGGACACAAGTCTATGTGCGCAAGCGGCCTATAGGGGATTTTTTGCTGGAACGCCTTCAAATCTATTATGGATATAAACGCCGTCCCAGTCTACCCATGTCGGCGCGACGTAAACCCTGTTCAAAAATCAGTGAGATTTTCCAGGGAGCGAGTATTTCATTCTTCACGTTCTTGTTAGTATCCCCGGGGCCAGCTACTTTTTTTCTTCTTCTCCCCCTTGAGTGGGAAAAATGCAGAGGTGAAATGCCAATATTCTAGAAGTCTTAGGGGATAGGATGATTTCGGTAACCTTTGCTGTCATAGTATCCAGAAGTGATATATATCCTTCACCTCGCCTGGAGCATTTGGGCTTATGATTGAGGCTCGACAGGTCGATGGATGTAATTTCGTGAGACCTACATGCTGACAACTAGTTCAGATGTATTTATTGGCTCAAGGTCGGTAGCGTAGGTCTATACCTAGCGGCCCCCGCACCTAGGTAGTGTTATAATGGCAAGTGGAACTATTGTCAGTTTTGTTTGGGTCCGCCAATCCCACGGTGTTTGCTTGGTCATCTATTCAATTGTCACGATATCCATGCATGTTCGCCTCAAAATGAGCCACCCGATGTCACCAAAAGCTTCATGAATTTCTGTACTATTTGCGGAATTTCCAGAAGCTAAATCCCAGCCGCCATGGTCTCATCATGTAGGTTCCACCTTTGCTGGGCTCCGTCAACGAGTGACAATCCATGCACCCGCCCTCCCTCTAGACCTCCAACCGCAGTAACCTCACCGCATTTCCGCCCAGCACACCCTCTACCTTCTCCATTTCTCCTGGGCCAAATGCATCTTTGATAGCCTTGTAGTTCGTCGTAACACTCAACCATTCCTCCTCCTTCCCATTCTTCTCCAGTGGCGGGAAGAATGGGTGGTCAGTACCGAAGAATACTCTATCCGCGCCTGCGACATCCACAGCCGCCTTAAGGCCGACTTCCGAGTACACAACCGCATCGAGGAAGATATTTTTCTGCAAAATATCCCACACTGTCCGGCGATTGGCTATCTTGCCCTCTCGGAGCAATTTTCCATCATGCGCAATGCAGCTCTCCAACCTGCCTGCGAGAAAGGGTAGCGTACCACCGCTATGCGCGAGCAAGACGTTCAACCCCTGAAACCGGTCCCAAACCCCCGATAAGAGCATTCTAGAGACCGCAATCGTGGTTTCAAGTGGAAACCCTAACGCTAGCGGAAGGACAAACCCGTACTCTTCACCGCCAGTGGGTCCATACACCTCCTTCGGTAAGCCATAATGTGGATGCAAAAAAACGGTTTGCCCAGCCTCTTCTAGCGCTGCCCAAACTCCGTTCAATCTCTCATCATCGAGTCCTTTTCCCAATCCACTTGTGCCCATGACCACTCCACGCATGTACTTCATCCCGGATAACCGCTTGATCTCAGATACGATCTCTTCGACGGAAGCGGAGACGGGGATGGCACCGAAGGCGAATAGTCTACCGGGAAACTTATCACATATGGTGTTTAGGTCGCTGTTCAGCGCTTCTGCCGCAGCTGCGGCGCTGGACGAGGGGAGGAAGTCCAGCCATGGGTTCGCTAGTGAGATTACGGAGATATCAATGTTGTGTATGTCCATGAAGGCAATCTTCTGGGCTATGTCGTAGTATTCGGGGCCAATAGGACGGCCGGTGGACATTGTACTGGGGGGATCTTCACTGGGCAGGACGAAGAGCCTAGGGGAGTTTGTAGGTGGAATAGACCGGACATAAGGAACTGTAGAGCGAGATTTGAGGACTACGGGATTTTCTATTAGAACACGAGATTGCAAGAGGAAGGGGAGGCACATACGCTCCACGTATGACGGTGGGTATACATGCGTGTGGATATCAACAATAGGCATTGCGAATATTGGTCCGCGTATTTGGGAGAATTGGTGCACTTTCTAATTTCAACCGCAAAGAAAGTCGTTGGTCAAGGTGGTTTACAGTAAAGTGGCTCATCGAGGATGGTAATTATGGCCAATCTGCTTACCCCGCTGGAAGAGGTTAAGATAGGAGGTAGGTGTATGGGAAAAGAAGGCACTTTGAATTGATAAAGGCGAGGTGTCTGCACCCTGCTGTATTGTACCTACCCGCTATAGCCCTTTAGTGCAGGTGCAGCACTCGTGATGCTCCGATGGCGGGGAAATGCGACGAAGCGGAAGATCCCGATCAAACCCCTCCTCTTCCCACCGTTATCGATAAGCTAGAATAGGAAAGGTCACTTTTTCCAGCGCCCTCTATCAACACACCGTACCCAAGATATGCGCCTACGATAGGGAACTCGTCATACCGCACAGTCCACCACCAAGTAATACAAGTACTCGAGTAGACCCTTTTCCTTTCAAACATAAGTTACCTCTACCCGCTCTCTACTCCCTTCTTCCGGAGCTCTCTACCAAAGACAAACACTTGATAGTACCTAAAATACCTGCATATTCCCTTACTCTATTCTCTTGTTTAGAGACAATCTTCTTCAATTACGAGATGGTGTCCTCAAATGCTATTGGAGCAGCTGTCGATCAGGATAGTTTGTTCATTGCGGTACAGTGTTACCTCTACTCCCATTGGCCAAGTTGATAAGTTATACTAAACTCCTTTTTACATACCGGTAGCTCATTGATTTCTCTCTCTTCCTTCATGGCGATGAGCAGGAAAGGGTGGCCGTTGCAAAGGGAATGGTAGACGGTTTCAAAGACGCTGGTTTCATGTGATTTACCCCTCACCTTCCTCGGGGATCTTAATTCCGGGTATTGTTAGTTAAACCAGTAAAACTTGGCAGATATATTAAGAACCATGGAATTCCCCAAGAAGCAATTGACCGAGTGTTTGCTGAATCGGCCACATTTTTCAAGAGACCTAAAGTTGAAAAGGAAGCTTTAGCATGGGTAATCACGTCACCGTGCCACTAAAAAAACTCTTCCCCCTCTTCTATCCCGCCGACTAATATGAGCGAGTGACCTCTTCAGACAAGTCCTCGGTCCAACCGTGGCTATGTGTCGCATGGCCGCGAAAAACCTTCTGCGGTCCAAGACAAAGCATTCATCGACTCCCTCCGCCTCGTCAACCCTGACCTCAAAGAATCATTTGAAATCGGAAGGGATGACGAACCCGAGTACCCAAACAACTGGCCGGAAGACCCTGATTTTGTTTCAGTCATGAAGACCTTCTTCCTAACTTGCAAAGACCTGCACATAGATGTCATGCGTGCTATCGGATTGGGGCTCGGACTTAAAAAGGGCTTCTTCGATGAGTATACAGACAAGGGGGATAATACCCTCAGACTCTTGCATTATCCCAGCACCCCTAAGGAGATATTTGTAAAGAATAAGGGCCAAGTGCGTGCTGGGAAACATACTGATTACGGGAGCATTACACTTTTGTTTCAGGTTTGTTCGCTTTACCTCATGGCTCTGTCCTATCAGAGCGCACCCTATCTAATGGACGTAGGACGACCGCGGGGGACTTCAAGTCCGTAGCCCGGTGGGGACCTTCGTTAACGCTATGCCCATTCCTGGCACAAGTAAGCTTTGAATTAACCTTGCTAACCCACTCATAAATATTGGCTGAGCCTTCGTTTAGTCGTAATAAACGCAGGCGACCTCCTCGCTCGTTGGTCCAACGACATAATTCGTTCAACTGAACATCAAGTAGTTGAACCGCCGATTCCCCCCGAATCGGACATTTACCCGGCTCGCTACTCTTGCGCGTACGTTACCTCTGGTAATACCATTCAAGAGCTGAATGCTAACATGAGGTGGAATAACAGGTACTTTTGTAACCCGAACTTTGATAAGTTTATTGAGGCTATCCCAGGCACATATGTTTCTGAGGCAGATAAGAAGTATCCCGGTATCAACGCCGGCGATTACTTGGCGCAGAGACTGGAGCAAACGTACTTGTGATGGAACAAATCCTAACCTCCCTGACCAGCTGTCAATATACCCGGAGGGGTGCTCTTGCTGTCTTCTCGTAGAGAAGTTTCATTCTCGCTCCTAGCTGTCGTGGGATTGGGTTTCGTTTCATCACTTCAACACCTAAAGTAGGCGAGTGATTATTAATGATTGTGATACCACTCATTTATTCTTGTGGTAATAAAACATGTTTCAACGCTCCTAACTCCATTCTTTATGGCGTGAGATCCCGCTATGCTCAGTGTTCCCACTTCGATATCAAAAAACAATAAGCTGCGCATTGCTATCCACAGTCAAGTCCCCCGGCAGAAAACACACTCCACCCCATCAATCCCCAAATAGCTTTAGTGAATGGTGAAGCCAAAAACTCATCCATATAATTCCCGTTCTGCCCCGTTCCCTCTTCTTGTCCTGCAGGCCCAGACCCAGCGCCCAACAGCCCACTCATGAAAACACGCCTCAGATCATCTCTCTTCTTCTTTCCCAGCCCGCTCTCCTCCAGGCTACCATTCAAGGAGAGAATCTCCTTGAGAATCTTGACAAGGTACCAACTTGTTTCCCTGACTGCTGTGCTTTCATGTCCGTTGGCGGAGAGAATCCTCCCGGCGCCTTCAAGAAGGTGGCACGTCACGCCTTCTATCACACTCGCTTCTGTAGGCACTCCAGAGTCGAGCAAGGATAGAGTTTGGGTAACTGCGTTGCAGATGCCCAGGCGTAAGTCCTTGGCCTCCAGTACACCTTCCCCCGAAGGCCCTGCGGGGCAAACAGCGGAAGAAAGGGCCTGTGAGTTTGCATAAATTGAATTGACTAATCCTGCCAACGTCTCTATCACCGCACATGCCGCGATTGTGGTATATTCATTCCTACCACTATCCCCCTCATCCTCGCCCAGTCCATCCCTCAACTCCCCTAGTGCGAATACCATCTTCTGAAGCGTAGACTCAACGGCCGATATAAAATCGTTAACGTTCCTCTTCCCATCACCGGCACCACTCTTCTTCCCTTTCCCCTTCCGCACCCCTCCTCCCCCTCGCCCGCCGCGTCTACGACGGGCGAGAGGTATTATCTCCCTATTCCTCCCCTTCACAAGCGCTGACACCACATCCCTCAACGCCCCACCAACGCCCTTCACCGCGCTAGCTACTTCAGCAGACCCAACCGCACACCCCAATATCCTCAAGGCGGAGACAAGCTCAATCACCCCCTCTCCTTCCCCTGCTTCATCACGAAAAGCTTCCCAATCCCCCTCTGTGTGCACGTGAGATGAGTTAGATGTGGAGGGGAGGGAGGACTCGGCTTCGCGGAGTTTTGTTTGCAGGTAGTCTACCTGTGCTGCGTGCTTTGTGGCTTGGCCGTGCCAGAAGGCGGAGGTGTCTATGTGCCGGCGGGATGAGGGAGCGGTGTGCGTGCGGAGGAGATGCAGGTAGGTTTTGATGGAGAGGGAGGGAGGTTTAGTTGCTAGGATTGTTAGGGCCTAAAAGGTTAGTTTGGTGATCGAGGATGGCAAAGGAGGAGGGGAGGAGTGAGGGTTACGAGAGCAGTGCGGGCTCGATCTATTTCGTGTTTTGGGGGGACAGTGGAGGGTTCGGTGGACATTTTGATGGTGGTACTCATATGTGAGGAGGGAAATCCTGTATGAGGAGGGGAGGATCTGGGACTGGATTAGAGGCTATAAGCACGGCTTTCTCATGCTCCAGGATGCGTCAAGGAGTCATGTCACGTATGCCACATGATACTTCCACGCAGCCCCTCCTGAGTGACAAGCATGATAAGGATAACTATCGCTACAAGTACTCATTATCACCAACATGGCTCTGACGTGGCCACCTTTCCGCCCCCCCACCGAGCCAAACACCTTCTTGCGCACCCTAACCTGTCCACCTACCGTATGCACTTCACACTAACTTGATATCATACAACCTACAATGGCCTAATCCAAAAACGAAATGCCACCACTACCTCAAGCCCCCAAGATAACCCCCTAAGTCAGGAAAAATCCATGACCGCCACCACCACGAGCAAGTACCCGCACCCCCCCCCCCAATCCCGCACTTGCACAAAATGCCGCCCGGAATGTGCTATATGCAATGTGTGGCTGATGGGTTTCATTCCTAGACAAAGAATGAGTGGCTTGTGAATGATGACTGGTATGGAATGATGGCTGCGCTGGACTAGGAAACGTGTATATATTGGCTCCTGTTGTTGTTGTTCTATTCTAATAATAATTTGAGACACTATAAGGATTGACTTCGGATTTCGCAAGCACACTATCGAGCCGAGTGACACAACATGTCCCGCAGTCCCACCCCGCCACCACCACTCCATCTATCATACCAATCTCACTCACCCGACCCCCACCTCCCTGAGAATCCCTGCCCTAATAACAATATAAACTGCCCGGGATCAATGACCCCTTGGGGGGGGGGGGCAGACCGAACAAACATCATCCGGGATCACACTCAACAAAGAGTATTCCCAATATCAGAGCTATAGTCACGCCTCCATCAAGGCATACTATCCCCTCAGCAGCATATGGAGTGCAGGGTAAGGCGGTGAACAGAACAGCACACCACACTTTCGTACATGCGACAGCGAGCAAATTCCAAGCGGAAGCTGGGAGAAATCGTTCGACGGGGAGGAGAATTTATTCAGTCATGGCAATTTTCCCATCCCCAACCTCAAGGTTACGATATCAGGGCTATGCCCTATGTGCGCGCAAACAGTCAGCCCTCCCGGGGTGTAGTCTGCAGACGTTCGAGTCCGGACGTGAGCCCCTAAAGCACGGTATTCGCTCCATGCGCAGCAGAAAAAAGGAAGGGATGAAGTGGGAATGAGGGGGTACGACGGGTCAAATGCTCCACCTAAGTGAGCTTTGAGCAAACTTTTTGGTAACAGGGGATTCCATTATGGTGATTTGTAGAATCAGAAAAGATCTGTAAATATATATATATATATATTGGTAGACTGCTTAGATTTCAAATAGTAAGGCTATATAACCGGCTAGGAAAGTGAAATTCTTGGTGCCCTGTAAGAATTAGAAAGATAGTAGTAGTTAACTCTTTATAATAATTAGTAGGCATAACGGAAATAAATGCGCTGCTAGGCAAAGTCCTAAGTAGGCGAAAGCTGACATCAAGCTTGTTACAATAGTAGTTAATGATAGGATTCCGTTACAGTGGGGATCACAAAAAGTTGACTGCTACCATCTCTATAAGACTTACAAAGTACCATGAATTTCATTTTTTCGGCCATCATAGTTAGATATCTTTACTCTCTGAAATCTGAACTATTTATTAACTTAGTACACATTTATTTTTTCACACATCACATGTTCTAGTTCTACAAATCACTGTAAGGCAATTTCGCTTTATGATACATGTTCACACTCAAATGTTCACTAAGGCGGCACATTGTCACCTCATAAAATAAAATAAAAACACTTAAGAAAAAAGAAAAAAAAACTAAGGCTCACAGAGTGCCAAGAATTCCCCCCCCCCCCTGGATAGTTAAATTTTAATAGCCTTACTTTCATAAATCTGAGCTACCTGCCAGTAAATTTATTTTTTACAGATCGCCTTTCCCAGATCTACAAACCACTGTAGAGTGACCCTACTTTGCCCGCCAGCACATTCAAGTTGTCCATCAAAATAAAGTCACTGAAAAAAAAAAAAAAATACCGAAAAAATCAAAGGCTTACAAATGCACTAAAAATTCCGCATCCTTAGCTATTCAGATAGCCTTGCTCTTGAATCTAAGCTATCCACCGGTATATTCATTTTTCTGGATTTACAAAGCAATCTACGGTGACCTCACTTTGGCGGGTGTGAAAAGTTCGCTGGGGTGGCAGCCTGCCTCCGCATCGAGAAGACTTGCTCGAATAGACAAATCTAAGGTTTACAGAACGCCGAGAATTTCGATCCCTCAGCTAGTTAAATACCCTTACTCTCTGGAATCCATGCTATCTACCGATACATTTAGTTTTTACACATCACCTTCCCTGGCTTCACGAATCATCATAAGGTGACCTTACTAGTTATCATACTTTGCATGCCAACCTAAAGGTTTGCTCAGGGTTGACTTGGGTGGGGCGTGGTTGTCCGGCCTTTACACTCGCACTCGTGTCTTCCGGGCCAAGAATTGGCACCTCTTTTGGAATAGTGCAGTGCGGGCCGACCCCACGAAAAGTATACTCTATTCGAGTGGCGCTTGAGCTGTTTAAAAGACTATGCCAGTGGCACTAGATAATGATATCCCATGAGAGCGATCACATCACACTTTTGAAAACAACTCTCACAAGGAATTGATCATCTTCTTCTCCGGCCGCCAAATTCACCTGATATGAAGGAAATCGGAGTATATAGGAACTACAGGATGGATGGACTCAATGGCGCGACATGGTTTTATTAGTAGCAGTGAGGAATCACGGTAGCATGCAAAGTCATTTACCTGTAGTCTCATGGCTAGAATATTGAGCTATCAATGTCTGTGATATTTACCGCTCCACCGGTACAGTACAGTACATGTTGGCAGTGGACGTATCCCTTTAGATAGCAGCTTCAACGCTATACTTTTCATGGGCCCACAGGGGCTATTCCAAAAGAGGTGCGGATTCTTGGCCCGGAGGCACGAGTAGTGTTAAGCCTTGCACCGTGATGTGTACTTGCACCTCCAATAGTAATATTTGACCGGGCGTGGGGGGTCAGGATGGCGCGGTGCTTTACAAGTATCATTCCAGCGAAGATTCCCCCGCACAAGACAAGCACCATTCCGCCGGATAACTTCCCTGCCTTGTAGGAAACACCTCTCCAGCACCTATACGTACGAGCGCAGGCCAGCGACAAAAGAGATGGACACCCATCCGGGCTCCCATACTATAGAATACCCCAGAGGCTCGGAAAAATCTACTCATTTGCTGGATGGCCATTTGGTATGGGGATCCACGTGATTGGGGACCATGTACTCGTAAGAGGAACCATTCCAAAAAAAAAAATTAAAAAAAAATTCCGAGTGTTAGAGCCCAAAGACGGTGCCAAGGCGAGCAATTCGTATAGGATTTCTTACACGCTGACTGTATCATACTCTGTTGCCCTCATCCACTGACCGCTGCCGGTAGTGCTTAGCAGAGCAGAAAAAAAATTCGCAATTTTATGCGCCAAACCACCTGTGATTCTCTTCCATGTGATTGCTGTCTGAAGAAAATTTGTTGTTCCACCTTTGTGGTTGTTAGCGAAACCTGTGCACCCAAGTTTGTGAATGCGGTGGGGTGGATGGTAGACTATCATACTGAAATGAGGTTCTTCAAGGTGATCGGCCGGGTAACTCAATTTTTAGGGATTCGGTTTTTTGACATGAATATCGTCGCCGGTAAAGGTTAATCAAAGTTGCTGCCTACACGGCACCCGAATACCGTATGATACTGTACACGGGTGTAAGGGTATTTTGCGCGCAGTAGTACAAGGACTCATCTCGGGTCTCAGCCATCCCCTTGGCAATAACACCCACTTTTTTAATATCTTTAGGAGGATACTATAACCACAATCAATACACCTCATCTCACCATATCTCTATCGTGAACGTGCTAAACTGTGAAAAAAGAAAGAAAAAAAAGAAGAATGAAGCAAACCAGAGTTTGTGAGTAAAACCCACAAGGCGTTCGATACTGTAAAACTACTTGAGATTGGCGCATCAAGGTTATTATACTTTGTGACGAGGCCAGATGGGGATGGATGAAGATTGGACAGCACTTAAACATTGACTGAAGAACCTGCCAAAAGATAAGTATTCGCATATTAAATTAAGAATAGGAAACCTAATAACAACTTCAAGATATACCAATGGACAAAAATAAACAGTACACCCTCAAACAGCTATCATACTGGCCACCGTCCAATCTTTGATAATGCAAAGAAGCAAAGATTGGAGGCCTTCGTCATACATGATGCAAGGACAAGATGACTCAGCTGGGATGAGATATGTTTAGAGATGGGATACACATGCAGTCCATGGACTGTGAAAAATGTTATAAAATTGATAGGCTACCACAGATGAGTACTGCAGAGGAAATTTGCAATTCGTCCTACAAATAAACCGATATATGTCGCTTGGTGTAGGGAACAGTTGAACTGGTCCTATGAGGATTGGCTTCAGGTGCTATAGACTAATGAGTCTACATTTTCCACGGCTGGCTTCAGCAATAGGTCATGAGTAACTGTAACAATCCCCCTTTAGATGGTTAGTTCTTGGGGACAGGGAAGGATATTTCTCTTCTTCTTCTTCTTAGTCTTACCATAACTCTAGGCTGATACCTATGTTACCAATAGTACAAGACCTCTGTCTCCTATCAAAAACACCTATCGTAAGCTTTCTCTAACTCTCCTTCGTGAAGAGTTCTCTTGGTGTAATAATAAAGGTTGTGATAATGATAAAGAGTGTAAAGGTATTTTATATTCGTTATAGTAATAAGTAGGAAAAGTACTTAGAATTCAATCTAATTTTATTTATGCTAGTACCGCCAACACTGGCATACAACTAGTCTCCTCCCGTGCCTCATAAAACAAACTATCTAAAATACACTACCATAGACCATTCCACCTTGCAGCTACTCTCCCCAAACATAAATCCAAAAATCACTACCTATGTGGGCTCACGGGTGCTCACAGTGACTAGCGCTGCCCTGGATTAACGTGTCTTCCCACCTCGCTATCCAGCCACCATCTCATACCCTCACCCCTATCCGCCTTCAATAAAATTTGGCCCACATATTCAACAAAGGAAATATACAGTCTATCCCAACATCCCTCCGTCCTCTTATAATGCAACTCAAGATCCAAATAACCTTCTGCCAACACCAAATCACAAAAGGGGTAGCTGGGTTCCTTTAGTAATCCATTTACCTTAGCCCACCTCAAGACCACTGAAGTTCACGTTGCCAGGTTTAGCTCGATCCACTGCAGGTGCTGAGAATGCTAAAATCAATTGTAATATACCCGTAAACACCAGGGCCATTTCTGGAAGTGTTCCATGAAGGTAGTGCATTTCTTGGTGGCCGTAGCGGAAATGTCGGCACCACAACCGGGACACTTGTACCGATGCTGGTTAGGCAAGAAGAACTACTTCATTGGCAATGTTACCTCGACTGGTAAGACACAGCCACTACCATCTTGTCTTTTCTCGAACCGGGTACAGGTTGTAGGATCTCCTATCAACTCTGTCCCCCTGTCCCTTTCCACCATCAATGTGCCATCAAAGGGGTTACCTGCCACAACCAACTTCCCATTCACAACCCCAGCATGACGAGGGATTCTCAGGCCCAACCACCGATGATCTGTCTACCAATACTTCCACCTCAGGACTGCCGAATCCTTATACAAGTCTTTATTAGCAGGATGCCTTTTAACATAGGGGGGGCACTCAATCCAGTGGCGCTGGTCCTCCTTCCCATCACAGCTGTCATGGCTGACCATACCCATCTCACTGCAGATCCTTAACAAAATATAAGAATCCATTTGGATCAGGCCCTGGAGATGCTGGGGTGCTTTTGGTTCCCTAATATAATACTCGTGCACTTCCCTAGCATACCAAGTCCCCCTTTCCTCCTTAAGGAGCTCCCGAGCCAGGGCTGCATGACCAATCCCAAAGCTAACACCTTCCCAAAGCAGGGAGTGCAAAGGGCGTCCAATATAGGCCTTAGCCTTTAGGTTCACCATTTTGTTGCCATCAATGCCCACATGACTAGGGATCCAACCGAGACTGACGTGAGAGAATTCATTCAACAAGGGCACCATTACCTCCAACAACTCAGCCAAGTCACCATCTGAAAACACATTATCAATCAGGATGAGGGCCGGCACACAGTCCACGAACACATGGACTGGACGTCTTCTGACTATACCTTGTGCATGTTGTAGGGCACATATAACAGCAAACAACTCGCATTCTACAATACTCCAAGATAGTGGAACTGAGCACCCGTCAACATGGGTCAAGGCCCCTCTTTCAAACACCACCCAAGCTACACCAGCCCCCTCAAAGCACTGGGATCCGTCCGTGTATATAACCATATCTGAACATGTACAGAGGTCCGTGTACAGTACTTGGTTGCGTGCAGCTATCACCGCCTTGCCTTTCCCAATTGAAACTATTAGGTGGCAGGTAAGCTCCTTATCTGAAGTCTGCTGATGCGTCATCATGCCTTCCTCCTTCCATTGTAGCCGTATTTCCCCGAACCAGGGATGCTGGTTACAATATCGATAATTGATGAACCAGCTGTAACACCTTCATTGTAGGTATCTTTCCTGAATAGCAACAGGTGGCATTCTGAACTCGGCTAGCAGTATGCTGTTTGCCAACCTCATAGGTGTTCAAAATACTGACTGGAGGCAGTCGTTAACAAGGATCTGAATTTGCTTCACATATGATACGGGGTCGGTTACAAACTCAAGTCCATAGTAGATGGTTGGAAAGTAGGCTGCCTGTACCAATCGGTAAGTCTCCCATGCTCCTAATCCACCAACACTTCCAAATCTCCTCCCCAATGCCGAAATCTTCCTCCTAACACCCAACCCCCTTTCCAACCAATACTTTACATGGGAAGAACAGTTAAGAAATACATTAAACCTATATCCAAGAACCCGTAAGTCCTCTCAAGGTAATACTATTTCTCCTAATAGTTCCATTCCTTCCCATACCCTATCTCCAAACCCAATCCACTGAGTCTTGAGAGCACTGAACCCCATTCCCCTGGCTCTGGCTATGCGGTCACAGTCCGCAAATATCTCTCCCGCCTGGTATCGGGCGGTCTTACTCGACTCTGCTACCACCGTAATAACCCCATCGTCAATGTATGAGACTATCAGTTGACGCACACTAGGGGAGTATCGTATGTGTGGTCTGAATATATCTGCCATATACCCACCGAAGAGGAACAGGGAAAGGGGCGAACCCTGAGGTACCCCTCTACTGATATGGTAGGGTTGAGAGACACATCCGTTGAAGTGAAACCGGACTGACAGACAGGAAGCCCACCGTCAGATCTATTGGCAAAGGTATACGGGGCACCCCTCGGCCACCAGAAAGTCTGACAGGAGATTAATATCAATATTATCAAACCCCCCTTCGACATCCATTGACAAGATTAGTCATTTGTAGCCCTCATTATGCTGCAAGAATTCAAAGACTACTCCCATGGCATCGTGAACCCCCCGCTTCCAGCAAGACCCAAACTGTGTTTCTCCCAGATCGAGGCAGGCAGCCAGTCTCAACAGGACCACTCGCTCTGCGACCTTTGCCGGTATTGGAAGAAGATGTATCATCCTCCACGATATTACGATATCATACCTGAGTTTGTCTATCTTGGGTATGTGCACTATCTCAGCCTTGTGCCAGTCTGGGATGTCGTACCGTAACCCATAGTCGACCAAACATCTCAACATTGCTGTATCTCTTTGCTTCCAAAACCATGAGAAGGGATAGCCAATATCATCTTCGCCTAGGCCTGTATTCGTAGGGAACCTAGCAAGGGCAATTTCCATTTCTTGAGTACTATCAATGTCGATTTTGGAATCCTCCCAAGGGGTGGGGTCAACCAGGGCCAACTGTTGTGCAATTAGGTCTCCAATGTCTGAATGTGTAGTAGCATAGGACCCATCTGGGCGGGCTATGGAGGGAAGTGTTCGCTTAGCTTCCAGCTTCTGCGCCAATTTAAAAATGTCTGGGTTATGGCTCTTGGCTATCTTTTCCCTGATATGTTCGAATCTAGCCCTTAATATGCATGCCCGGTAAACACATCTGGTCAGCTTGTAGTCCTCCTCCCGTTCCACTTTGCGTTTAGAGTACCAATGTAGCCGGGCCACATTCAACCTCATCCTCTGCAACTCCAGTGTCTATCACTCGTACTGCCCTCTGTCAACAGAGGCCCGTGGAAGAGCGTCCACCACTTGTCTCACTCCTTCCCATAACTTTCCATCTTCCACCTCTTGCAGGGCATCCAACTGTTTCCCAACCTTCTCCCATACTACCTTCTTCCAGGCTAGCCTTCGATGCATGGTATTGTCAGGAACATCAACTGCCAACTTAAGGGCTTGAGCACTATGCTCACAGCCAGCAGTGCCCAGGTATCGATGTCTGACATACGGTGCCCTATGTAGGCAGAGGTCGATTCTGGAAACGTCCTAGAAGGTTAGCACCATTGAGGGAACTATGTTCATGTCGCAAGTTGGGGCTGTGAATCACCGTTTCAGCCATCATCTACCCGTATTGTTATGGTCCGCATTGGGGTCCCAATCTTGGTGTCTGGCTTTGAAGTCACCAAACACAATGTCCGGTTCTCCATGGTCATCCAACCAACCAACAAATTGGTCTATAGTATAGCCGGGTTGGAAGTAGACTCTAGCAAGTACTTTCTTCACTCTCTTCTCCCAATAGCCAACACTGACACTACTCTTTCTGTACCTCACCATCTCAAACATCCCACAAATGTGGGATTGAACAAATATCTCAACACTTGACTTCTTAACAAAAGAAAACAAATCCCACCCATCAACATCTATAGGTATATATAGCCCCACCAGGTCCACCAGTGGTTCAATAATAAAAAACAAATCAATAAAGGAAAACAAATCAAATGCCAGTGCCCGATTCCAACTACTCCTCCTCACATTTAATGCCATTGTCGTAATAAGCATTAAAAGAGGGCCTCAACTGATCCACTCAGGCCGCAAGGGCCAGAGGCATAGGGGACACCACTATCATAGTTCCAGGTGGTCCAAAAAGTATCTTCCCGGCTGGGTTTAGTAGTGACAGCAGTCTTTAAAATCCCATGTGCCGGGAGGGGGGAGGAGGAGGGAGGTTCTGGTTCCTTACCCTTGGCCTTATCCAACTTACAATAGGGGCTTTTATCTTCCTCATCACTGCTGATCTCAACCAGCCGTGGTGTTAGGGACCTTCCACTACTGCTGCATCTTCTTCGAACCCTTCTTATCTGACTTCCCTGTTGTTCCAGGTTTTTGACAGGTTCCGTCAGTGGGGCCATTCTCTGTTTTGAAGGTGAGGATGATGTAACTGGAGGCGATGACCTGACTCCTGACCACCGTTCATACCTGGTGAAGTAGTCCATCCTGTCACAGAGCCAGTATTGTCTCCTGGTGTGTCCACACGCCTGTCCTACACCTCTAGGGCATCCAGGCTTGCTGCACATATGTTCTCAGGAGAAATGCACTCCAAAACAAAAGCGACATTGGGGTGGGCGACCACATGTAGCCTCAAAGTGGCCAGTTTCCAAACATTTACTATAAACCTTTAGGGGTCTATGTTCTTCAAATACCTGGACATTGTAGGCTCCTTCTCTCAACTAAATCTTTCCCTCAGCTAGTCTTTCCCTGATGACCTCATTTCTTTTGACTACAAAATAGATACCACATGTTGTAGTATTGGCCTATTTTATGGCGTGGATGGATCCTATAATATCTGGTCGGAAAACAGTAACTACACCAGTGTTGGATTGCTCCAAGTCAGTGCGGAGGCCATCAAAGGCTGCACGCCCCGTCCATCCCTCAACTCTCTAAATTGATCCTTGTTCTGTGTCAGCCAGTGGGACTCCAAAACAAAAATCTTCACCTTTTCCAAATTCCTCTGGAACTCAAACTCCGGGAGTGATAATTCTCTGAGTAGGTCAAGCCTTACCTTGTCGAGCCGCTTGCCTAATTCAGTAACCGAGTGTCCCGCGAGGGTCAAAAAGATACAGCCAATCTTAGGCTAGACATGCCTGGCATGGATATATGGGGTGCTGCCCCAAATCCTTCCTTGGTTGGAGGAGGTCGAGTTGATCCTGTTCCTAATAGCCTCGATGCCAACTTCTTCGAGTAAGGCAACCTCCTTGCGTGTAGTGAACCGCATAGTAATATGCCTCCCATGGACATCCGGGGTTAGCGATGACTGTGGCGGTACTGGTAAAGAGTTGAGTGGGTTGGGAGGCCCCATGGGAACTCATCAGTACTCCTGTCGCGTCGAGGCTATGGCTACCTTGATACTGGCCACGGCTGCCGGCCCCGACCAAGCCAGCAGAGTAGCAGGCACTGCAGCTACAGAAGCTAGTTCTTGCTTATCAGTGTTCTTCCCTTGAGTCTTGGCCGAGGTCGCCGGCTCCTTCTTGCTACCAGACACTCTGGCAGCCTTTCTTCTCCTTCTGGCAGCACCGCTCAGGCGTCTACCATGTTTCCTTCCCTCTCTCTTTTGTTTTTCCCCCCCATCCCCTTTTTCCCAGTACACCAATTTGCCTTCACCCTCACAGGCCACACATAGAGTTATCCCCCCTTCGTTGGAAGAGCTCCTACTACTAGATTGGTGGGAGGAGGCTGCTGATGTGGGGCAGATGGAGGGTGCCTATTTTTCTTGAGTGGTAGGAGACTTGGGTACATATGCCATTCATTTCACTATCTTCGTAAAGGAGGCTTTAGTGGGAGGAGCCACCACAGTGGCTTTCTTTCCTTTAGCGGGGCTAGGGGGTGGTGTTGTCTCTAACAAGACCGACGGGGTATTCCTGGACACCACTGAAAGGGTTCATCAGTGGGGGGACAACTTACCTTGTAGGGTCTCTATCTCTTCCCCTTGCTTGCCAACAATATCTGTCAGCGCCTTCACCACCCGTTCTAGCAGGTGTACCTGGCTCAAGTAATTCATGCTGCCATCTTGTCCTTCATTCCCAAATGCGGTACCATTGTTCATCCAGGTCCAGTCATCGTATACCATGTCATCCTCAATCGACCCAGATTCCAAAGAGGGGAGAGGCTGAGTATTGCCAGAGCGGATGTCCTCCAGTCCTTCCAACATGGATCCAATTATGCTACCCGAATGGGGTCCCCGAGATGGAGTCCTACCTGCATCTAACATCTTGCATACTCCTACCATGATTGAGTCCACCTGAGCCACAGTGGCATCCACTTCCTCAGGTTAGGTATCCGGAAATTGAACTTCTAACGGTGTTTGGGCGTCATGTAAGGCTTCCTAGGAGCTCAACAGCTATCCTTCAGGCAAAGCCCATTCTTTACCAAAGGCCGGTGGCGATGATGCCATTGCTGGAGAGGGGGCATAGATGCTGTCAGCCAGTCCAGTCGCTTCAGAGTTGCGTCATCCTTCCAAATTCATGGGAGTGTCCTGAGCCAACACCTCAGAGGTAGGCAGGACGTCTTCAGTTACCAGTGGAGATGGGAAATGTGGTGTAGCCTCAATGGTCGACGGCAGACTCACAGGGGGTATAACATGTTCGCAAGGTGCTAATCACGTTATCAGTAATAGATACAATAGTTGGCAGGTAGCCTGTTCTTCCAGAGAGAAGGCGAGAGCTGAGAACTAAAGAAGGATTCGAGTATGTACTGAGGAACAAAGAAGTAACTGTTCAACCAAGTATATTGAAATACTGTCTGTCGAAGTCTGCCTTTTCCATCGTCGAATCAAGCAGTCTATAACCGGTATGGGTACTCAGTTATTGGTTTTGTTTTATGTTTTGTTTTAAGTATCGCTTTGATACTTGGTTTGTTTTAAGTATCGTTTGATACTTGGTTTTGTTTTATGTTTTGTTTTAAGTATCGCTTTGATACTTGGTTTGTTTTAAGTATCGTTTGATACTTGGTTTTGTTTTATATTTTGTTTAAGTATCGCTTTGATACTTGGTTTGTTTTAAGTATCGTTTGATACTTGGTTTTGTTTTATGTTTTGTTTTAAGTATCGCTTTGATACTTAAGGAGTTTTAAAACCTAGTATCGATTGATACCTTTGATTAGTTTTGTTCATGCTAGACATGAACAGATTTGTGTATTTAAAGACTGCCTATTTCTGCGATAGAAAAGGCAGACTTCGACAGACAGTATATCAATATACTTGGTTGAACGGTTACTTCTTTGTTCCCCAGTACACCCTTGAAGCCTTCTTTAGTTCTCAGCTCTCGCCTCCTCTCTAGAAGAGCAGGCCACCTGCCAACTATCGTATCTATTTCCGATAACGTGATTAGCACCTTGCGAACACATTATACGGTCTTTAAATACACAAATCTTGTCCATATCTAGCATGAATGAAGTTAATCAAAGGTATTAAGCTGTTAGGCGGAGACAACTTGATAGACTTCAAGGTTGTCTAGGCCAATCGAGATTTGTTTCTGTAGATGGAGATTGTACAGGAAGGCTCGGACTTTACTCGTTTCGTTTATAACTACTAGGAGCGAAGTAAAATAGGTAAAGTAGAGTAGAATCGTAAAAACAATCTTATATTATTAAGGTTTCTTCTCCATTGCTTGATGATCTTTCATCAGCTTAGAGGGACTCCTTGTGTCAAAGTATTAAGTGTATAAATTACTAAAATAAGTTTGACCTCAGTGGGAGTTGAACACCTGACCTTAGAAATTAATATATAGGTCACGCCAACTAAACTAGTATATGGTGTCTAAAGGTTGGGAGGCACTTCGATATTTATATTCTGTGTCTGAGTGTTTGCGGACTATATTTATTTATCATACAACTATGTACTTCTTCAATCGTAATTCACGACATCGAGTTTTCTTCCAAGGTGCAAACACCTGTGGACCCTGAAAACCATCACACCCTCTTCGGTAATTACGATATTTCTTCTTAGGAAACGTGCTGTCCCCAATAATAATATTCCAATTAGCAGAGTCTTTAGACTTATAGCCTAGTTCTTAAGTTGAACTAAGTTGTCCCCAATTGTCTTCGCCATTGATAAAATGATCAGTTTTATCCACGGCTATATCTATAAAGGTGGTCATTATTACAAACATATTAGGTCATCTGACTTCGATCCTTTGTAACTCCATACCCAACCAATAGATTTTCTCTGGATGACTTCCTATTAACTCGCAGGAAGCTATTCCACCAGATTGGTAATTAATCCCTCCATCGGCAACCCTTGGTTACTATCTGGGTAGTAGGTTTTAGTAACCATTGTAGTATTGGAAATCACCTCATAGCTATAACGTGTTCCGAAACCCAGTTGCAACACTCCATGAAGTTCGTTGGCTTCTTTGGTAGCGTCTTTTGGAGTTCTAGACTCTTCTGGTGGATGTAAATGTATTGGTCTCTAATAGAGATCCTTTACCCTTTGATACCATCTCTTTGTGCAAAATCGTCCCGTTACATACAGCCTATGCCAAAGGTGTCATGTCTTTGAAGCCAAGTAACTCTCTGAGTAGTTGACGGAATTACTTCGCTCCACTTTCCAGACCTAGCCGAAGGTCCCCTCTCATATATCCTACGAACAGGATCCGGTCGGATGCACGATGATGACGTATATGGTGTTATTCTAACACCTTCAATTCTGTGATAATATAGTCACAGGACGCAACTGAGATTAATATATATGATGACGCGTGGGCCCCGTAAGGGAGCTGGAGGGGGGTGTTGGAGACCAGAGATTCCGATTCTGAGTGGGGTTACCCTACTTAGGGTAGTTCCTAGGTATCGGGTTCTGGTATTCCTAATACCAGTGATACTTTTTAGTAAAACAAACCAAGTATCAAAATGATACTTAAAACAATACATAAAACAAAACCAAGCATCAAACGATATTTAAAACAATACATAAAACAAAACCCAGTATCAAAGGATACTTAAAACAAACTGAGTATCAACGCGCTACTTAAAACAAAATATAAATCAAAACCAAGTATCAAACGATACTTAAAACAAACCTGTAACCAAGTACCCATACCGGTTACATTCCCCAAAACAAAACAACCATTTAAACAAACAAAACCTAATAATTATTAAAAGCGGAGTCCGAGAAACTAAAGGCTTCAGTTTCTGCTATCAGCTTTTGATCAAAAGTGTCACACCAGGGACAAGAGGAAATCCTAAGAAAACATCGAAACTCAAAGAAATGTAGATCACAGTAGTCACGAATACCAGATTCATGCTGTGCATCTACCCAAGCGTTATCGCAATCAGGACAGTAATCTATCCAGAAGATAGTGAAATAGTCTTCAAGTTGGATAACATCGCGGTTCAACAACAGTCCAACAATCTGTTGTCATAGTCTCACATTGAGTTCCACATAGTTTGACATCATTATGGTATTCAGATGGAGGATGGTGATTAGATAAGGTTATCGAGAGCCTGCTCCATAGCCTGATTTTCCTCATCGCTGCTTTCAAATTCCAACTCAAAGTCTGATGCCCAAAATCCATCCCTAGTTTCAAGTTCTATCTGTCATCGCTCCGTCTCTGGCATCATTGGTGTCCAGCACATTGTGATGTAATTGATCGTTGGAGGGAGGAATTCGTTTGGCATGTTGTCTTTCTACCATTCTTTCACCATATCCATAGCGTGCTCCAGTCCTTCTTGCAGTTCTCAGCTGTTTTCGCTCGTCGGGTATTCTTTCCATTTGACTAGGAACTGATCATTCCCATGCCAAAGGCTGTGGTCTCGCATTTCTTCAACTTTCTATTCATCCTTTTTATCAATAATGATAGGTGCAGGTCAAGAGTGGATTCTTCCAGGGAACTTGGAGTCATCATTTCAGTGGAATCACTTGACAGCAGAGGCATGGAAAACTACAGTATTGTGGCAGTACATGCATCCATCCATCTGGACAGTGTAGTTTTCTGTATGCTCATCAAAGGATAAGACTTTGAAGGGTTCTTACTATCGGGATTGTAGTTTCTTATTGCGTTCAACATTGGTAATAAACATGTTTCCATATACCATGAGCATATCGCCTGGCAGAATGGGAACATGTTTGCGTCGTCGTTTCTGAGCAGTAGTGGTGCTCCAGAATCAGGCAGCTTTAACAGCTTGGAAGGTATCATTTCGAATTGCTTGATGGCAGTTTAGGTGGTCATCGGAGGCAGGGACTGAGGAGTTCTTGAATAGAGTTGTAGGTAGGAGAGGATATTGGTGGCCAAAGATTGCCTTGTATGGAGATATTCCCAAGGTATCTGAATATCCGGCATTGATATATGCGGCAAGCTCAATGAGGGCTGGTTCCCAGTTAGTCTGTCATTCATTGATCATGTTCTTAATTCCAGTCTTGACTTCGCAGATCTTCTGTTCAGCTTGACCGTTAGTCTCATAATATTCAGGAGCAGCCATAATATAGTTGATTCCGAGAGAGGTCAACATTTGCTTCCAGAATCTGGTGGTAAAACGGGGATCATCATCACTGACAATAGATAATAGGTATCCGTGGGGGGTAAATAGGTATTGCTGGAGGTTATTCCAGGTGTTTTTAGAGGAATCGGTAATCTTCATTGGTATGAGCCATGTGTATCTAGAGAATCGATCCACAACTACGAAGATAGTGTTATATCCGGCGGACTTGTTGAATGGTCCTTCAAAATCGATGGTATAGGATTCGAATATTTCGCAAGGTGACTAAAGGGTCTGTGCTTTCCCTTCAGGAAGTTGTATTTGTTACTTATTCGCCTGTCTGAGTTCACATTGTTTGACGAAATCATGGAAGTCCTTTCGCATTTCAGGCCAGTAAACATATTCTGAGGCATATTGGAGGTTGCAGTCTGCACTATGGTACCCTTTGTTGTGGATTTCGGTAATGACATATTCCCTAATGGTCATTCCATTAAACATATGGCCTTTTGGGATATATAGGCAATGTTCACCATAATGGGTGCTGGTATAGACCATTCCATTGGATATATTATAGGGGGCGAGATCTCCATGTATGGAGCTATCCATAGCTTTGAAATATATCGGATTACGGCGATATCTTGCAATCATTTGGCTTCGGAAAGAAGAGGTTAATTTTTCAGTAATTGATCTAACATCTCGTTTATCCTCAATGAGAGATCCTCTTTTCGGCTCAATAGGGGCTTCCTCTTCTTCGAAGGTTTTATAGAGCTGTCGGCGATACTCAGGAATCGTAGAAGGCATGACAGAAACCATAGTTTCATTATTATATACTCGTAAGAGTCGACCATATAGTGGTCGTGGATCGATTAGGGGGTGAGAGGATGTCGATGTTGGCTGCGAAGGGTGTAGATAAGATATTGCATCCACATAGGCTGCTGCTTGTTTGAGTTCTTCGAGACCATGGTGTCATCTTGGGGCAGGATTAAGGGTAATGAGAGGTTGGGTCAATCCATTATTAACTTAATCCATCACCTCTTCTGCCCCTTCTGTCGTGTCAAAACTGGTGTTTTTGGAATCCTCAGCAGATATATAGTACAGTCACTAGTATCTGTTGCCGAATTTAATTTCAGTCTGGTAAAAGGGGCAGGTATTGAGGTAACAATAGGATCAGTGGAGTCTGCTTTGTTCAAGCTCGTGAGGAGGTGTGCTGTGGAGGGTGCAATTATCTTTCCACTCATCATCAATGTCTTTTCCTCATTCTGTTCCAGCAGCTCTGTATATGGTGTAAGAGAAAGGATTGAAGGGAGAGGCAGTACTGGCGGTGGCCATCGATGGTTTTTGTTCATAGAAGGTGTCGTCAGGGCTATTTTATCTTTGTCTTGTATGGTTATAAATAAGAGGACGGTCTGTGAGTTCTTGGTTCTCATATAAGCAGGAGAGAACATCAGCTAAATAGTTTGTTCTTCCAGGGGTATAGATGATTCTCGCATTATATTTTCTGATTTCTCCTATCCATCGTATTCTCCTCCTTCCAGGAACCCTTTCCATTTTAAGGTTAGTGAGAGGTTGGTGGTTGGTAACAATGGTGGAGGTATTGTCCATCAGGATAAGATTGAAGGTGACAAGAGCATCGATCACTGTAAGGACTTCCTTGTCTGTAGTTCCATAGTTTATTTGTGAATGAGTAAACTTCCTGCTGTGTAATGCTGTCGGTCTTGCCGTTTCATGAGAGGCTCTTTTTCCAATCCATGCTCTAACTCCAATATCTGATGCATCAGTAATCAGCCATATTGAGTCTGGTTTACTGTAGTCGATAGGTCATATAACGTTGGCATTCTTAATCAATTCCTTGATATTGGTAAAGACTTGGTCCTGAGTGTAGGTCCAGACAAATTCCGCATTGCTGGTAAGGTCTGTAAGTAGCGCTGTTACAGTGGCGTGGTGTGGTAGAAACTGGAAGATATAGTTGACTAGTCCTAAGAATCGCATGAGTTCTTTTTGATTTCGGGGTGTTGTCCATTCTGTTAAACAGAATATCTTTCCGGGCACTGCATGTATTCCTTCATCATCTGTCACATGTTGTAGGATATTGAGCTTATCGGCAAACAGGATTGATTTGTTTCCGCTAGCGTAGAACTTAGCTTTCCTTAACCTGGTACAAACCATGCCTATATGGTAGGCATGTTCCGTTTCGGAGTTTGAGAAGATAAGGATATCGTCAATGTAAACCCATACAAAATGGTGGAGGTATTTACTTAGGAGATTTTCCATAATTCGCATAAATGTGGCAGGCGCATTCATATCACCTTGTAACATAACTCGGCTAATAAAACTTCTGAAAAGTGTTTTGAAACTGTTATGGTGTTCACTTTCTGGATTTAACCTTGTTTGGAAAGAGGCATCGCTTAGGTCAATCTTGCTTCGGAATCTTACCCGTCCAACTGCATTCAGAATTTAAGTTTAGTTTGAGATAGTGGAGGGGTCCATAACTGTGTTTTTATTTCATAGCTTGAGGTCAACCAGGGGGCGAATTCTTTTGCCGTCTGATTTGGGTTGGACAAACATAGTTGCAGCACCTGGTGCTTCTGCTCAGTAGATGACTCCTCTTCTTTGTTTTTTGTTTATCCAGTCACATAGTGGGTTTTTGTATGCATCAGGGATTGAGTAGGTAGGTTGGTTCTTAAGATTAGAGAGATCTCTAAGGCAGATGTGTTGGTTCACTTCTCTCATAGATGGTAGTTCTTCGGGAATCTGATCAGGGAAAACATCAGAGAACTCATCCAATAGATGTTAGGCAGTTGCTTCACAGACTGCAGCTCGGTACTCTCTACTTGTTGGCTTGCATGAGACTCTGACCTTCTGATCTGGGAAATCAATGGTTGATTCCCCACATCTGATTATGGCCTTGTGGCGGTTCAAGAATGGCATACTTATTAAGGCATCCTATTTGGCTAGGTTTCCAACTAGCATTTCCTGAGGAGGAAGGATGGCGGAGCCAAGCTGGATAGTTGCACTACAAGTTTTATGGCTTGTAGATCGTGAACCTTTTACTGCCATGTTGATAGGTATGGGCTGGTTAAGGTCTCGAGTTGGGAGTCCATGGGCAGAAACAAAGGCATTACTGATCATGTTTCTTCCAATCACGTCAGTGTCCAATAGTACTCGAGCCTTCTTACCATTGATTAGAATAGTGCCTTCTAGGGTGGTGTGTGCTTTAAATGTAGCAGGAGGTTAGACACCGTTGCATTCCACATCGATATATCCGATATGGATCTCCTCATATTTACTGGATTGGGCATCATCACTATCAGTCCCAATATTGTAGGCCAATGCCTCTTGCTTAATCGCTTTTCCTTTCCCTTTCTTCATAGGGTAGTTCTTTGCCATGTGTCCTGTTTTTCCACATTCAAAACATTCTACTTTCTGTCTTCTCGATTCTTTGGAGGATTTGGTTTTCTTCTTGAAAACCCGTGGGATATGTTCTTCAGAGTTGTTGGAGGGCTTGTGTCGTGGTGGCCTATTACTGCTAGAGGATGTCTGTATCTTGCATGCCTTGGTTTCATGGAGGATGGCGTCCTTTCGTTTGGCCCTTACAATTATTATTACAATATTATCGTCATCTTCCTCGAGCGGTTCTGCCTCTCGCCGGAGGGTGTAACGATCCCTCTTTAGATAGTTAGTGCTTGACGACGGGGAACGATATTTCTCTTCCTGTATTTCTTCTCCTCTTTGTCTTTACGATAGCTCTAGGCCTCTGTCTACGTTACTGATGGTACAAGACCTTTGTCTTCTATCGGAAATGCCTATCGTAAGTTTTCTCTAACTCGTCTTGTTGACGAGCGCTTCTTGTCGTAATGATATTGTTGCACTAAAGATAAAGATCATAAAGATGTTTGGTATTCGTTAAAGTAATAAGTAGGAAAAGTACTTAGAACAAAGCGTGAAGAACCTATCTTCCTCAGCCACATCGGCCTCCTTATATAGTGTTCTTCCCGCCTTTAGTCATGTGACCTAAAGTGGTCACATGTGCGAAACTAAATCACAACAAACTAGTCATGTGACCAAAGTGATCACATGCTCAAAACCCATGACCTCCTATCGAGGTTATATGCTAAACTCATAAACCAATCATAACGTAATAAACAAGTCATATGACTCGACTGAGTCATATGCACGAAACCCATGACATCATAATGAGGTCATGTGCGAAAAATAAATCATATGCGCAAGGCTTGCCTGTAAGGCACACTCGTAAGGCATACTCGTCAGGCTCATGTCCCATGACCCATACTTGAGCCATATGCGAAAGCATCACAAATCCCACACATAACTAATCATATAACCCGAATAGGTCATATGCGTGAAACAATAACATACCTGTGACTCATTACCATGTGTCATGTGAAAAACCCTTTCCTCGCTAAGCCACATTCGTGACAGAGGGTAGGATGCATGGCATCATAGAATCGTTGGTCAAAAATGTCGTTGGAGATGCTTCTTTTCTTCATTCGGTCTTTATACATTATCAGATTCGTAGCTACACCTATGATTCTCTTAACATGCATTCTATTGACTTGGTGGAGCTAGTTGAATATGTTGTATAGGTAGTCATTGGTGATAGAGGATTGGAATTGGCCTTTCGGGTAATCAAGAACAGTGGATCCTCTTAATCTTACATTTCTGCCGTATTCCTTATAGCATTAGGAGTAAGTGTCGGTTGCCTTTCCTTGGCAGAATGATCCATTGAATAGTCCGGTTGTAGGATCTTACACATCGTTCCCTTGCAGGAGAAGGTAGTATGTAAGTTCAGTCGCCCATCGATCAAAAGCTTCAGGTTTGAGGTCTTTTCCTTCTCCTGTAAACTTCGCTAAGAGGTGGAGTTTGAACTTAGGGGGTTCAAATGCTGCTGGTACTTCTTCCTCTTCAGGCCGAGCCTGAGATTTTTCTCCTCCTGAATGTCCACCTCCTTTACTAGCCATATCTGATTTGCTACTGGATTCGCGGTCAATCAGAGGTTCAAAGGAAACCTTCTTTACAGGAGTAGAAGGGAATTCTCCTAGAGGTTGTTTATCTTTTGTATTTGTAGGTTCTCCCAGCTCCTGAGCGGAGCACCGGGTTTGTTTCTTTCGTGTAAGGTCTTGCCATAGGATCTGCTACCTACTCCTGGTCATCAATTACTCTATGTTCGTTTTGAGACGAAACCGAATGTGCCGTGATTCTGCCACTTCTCTCCGCTAGCGTTCTGAGGTGGATATCAATAGGTTGATCAGGCCTAAATCGAGGGGACAGGTTCTTAACCACTTGCTGAGGTTAAAAAAATGTAACATGTTCGCAAGGTACTAATCACGTTATTGGTAATTGATACGATAGTTGGAAGGTGGCCTGCTCTTTCAGAGAGAAGGCGAGAGCTGAGAACTAAAGGAGATTTCGAAAGTGTACTGAGGAACAAAGAAGTACTAACCGTTCAACCAAGTATATTGAAATACTGTCTGTCGAAGTCTGCCTTTTCCATCGTAGAATCAGGCAGTCTTTAAATACATAAATCTATTCATGTCTAGCATGAACGAAACTAATCAAAGGTATCAAGCGATACTCTTTGGTAAAACAAACCAAGTATCAAACGATACTTAAAGCAATACATAAAACAAAACCAAGTATCAAACGATACTTAAAACAAACCAAGTATCAAAGCGATACTTAAAACAAAATATAAAACAAACCCAAGTATCAAACGATACTTAAAACAAACCAATAACCGAGTACCTATACTGGTTACAGGGGGGGGAATGGTCAGGCACCCATGATGTACATCAAGTAGCAGGCCTGAGAGGGTGGGAATGATCTGTTTTTTCTGGCCTTCATCGACATTGATAGCCCTCAAGAACTGTGGCCCTAGAGCCGAAGCAGTGGATAGTTTGGCGGGGGATGCTGACCGTGTACAGTGTCACATCCCAGCAGTAGGGGGGTTGTAGTCCTTACCCTTAGGGTCATCTAATCTGAACTTTGAGTTCTCGTAGAGAGCCTTTTCGCCAGATGAAATCCTGGCCAAAAAGGGAGGCGTGGATGAGCCAGCCTTACGTACAGGTACTTGGTGGAGGAAACTGGGCATCTTGCTCTGGACGGCCCTAGCGAGGTAAGGAGTAGCAGACTATGAACCTGCCTCAACCGTAGTCATAACCGAGTTGCTTTTGGCTGGCAGTGCAGAGGATTCAGGAACGATAGCCTAAGAGTCTTTAGGGAGAAGGGTGCTGGGACTGGAAAATATTCTGAGCTGTGATCAGAGTTGAACCGAACAAAGAGTCCTGTGGTAGTGTCCTTGTTCAAGCCACATATAGCTGAACAGCCTCTCCCAATTAGGAATCCTTTCACCAAAACCTCCACTTTGTTCATCGTGGCAACGGTAGCGTCAGCGACCGTTTGCTGAACCAAATCATCAATCGGCATGTTCACTGCATTTTGACACCCGCGACAGTTGTGAAACTGTAGGAAACTAAAGTTCCCTTTAGGTGCAATATATGCCCGTGTAGTTGTGGGAATAAGGCCACAGTCAGCCTCAGTAGCAGGCACAAGAGACTGGGCCATACGGACTGTCTCAAGTAAGGGGGAGGGGTTGGAGTTGTACCAAACGGAGGATGACATCCTCGAAGAAGGGGGAGAATCCATTGAAGAGGAGGCTGTCGAAGACACCATCCTCACCCAAACTACACCCAGTGATTACCAGGACCAGGCCATGGATATCTCACACTGAAGTGCCTTCTAAGCGAGAACAACAAACTTCTAACCGACCGCCCAAAACGAAAAAATACAAACAAGTAACAGTAGATGAAGTATTTATCGCAAGCGAAATAAGGTAAAGTATTGGTTGCACTCACTTCCAACATGGAGTGCAAGAAGGAGGAAAAGTACTTAGAACAAAGCGTGAAGAACCTATCCTCCTTGGCTGTACCAGCCTCCTTATATAGTATTCTTCCCACTCTAAATCATGTGACCCAAAGTGGTCACATGTGCGAAACCAAATCATAACAAACAAATTATATGACCAAAGTGGTCAAATGCTCAAAACTCATGACCTCGTAGCAATGTCATGTGCGAAAACTCATAAACCAATTATAATGTAATAAACAAGTCATATAACCTCAAGTAGTCACATGCACGAAACCCATGACCTCCTAACAAGATCATGTGTCAAACATAAACCATATACGCAAGGCATACCTACAAGGCATACTTACAAGGCATACTTACCAGGCACACATCCCATGACTCATACTCGAGTCATGTGCGAAACATATATAATAAATCATAACATAACAAGTCATATGACCCAAATGAGTCATACACATAAAACATTAACATACCTATGACTCATAATCATACATCACTTGAAAACCTTTTCCTCGCCAAGCCCCGTTCATGACATTGTCATGGTGTACCAGAATCTTTTCTAAAATCAGGTTTTACCACCCCGGTTCTGTACCATGACTTACAGAGGTTCAGCATCTAAGTTTTGTATGTTTGGCTAGCAGGGGTGTTTGGCTAGCAGGGGTGAGCAGTGAACTGGGTTAGCAGCTTGGTGCCGGTCTAGCCTAGTGGAGTAAGGCAAGTGTGAACACTAACTTGGCAGGAGTTCATTCCCTACTCCGTATTCTATAAGTATAGCATATATGATATTTAATATATTTACATATTCTTCCTCATATATTTCCCTTTCATTCACAAAGCTCTTTGATAATATTATACTAATATAGAAAAATCATTTATAGCTTTCACAAATCTGAGCGCTGACTAGTCCTCCTCTAGGTCCCTATAGCTTATACCCCCCCTTTTAGCTCTTACTACAACCCTCCAACACCCCCACCCCACTCCCTCCCTCCTCCCTCCGATCCCTATTCCATCTTCCCTACACCCCCGCCCCACTCTCTCCCTCCTCCCTCCAACCCCCGTTCCACTCCCCCAATACCCCCACCCTACTCCCTCCCTCCTCCCTCCGACTCCTATTCCACCCCCCTAACACCCCCGCACCACTCCCTCCCTCCTCCGTCCGATTCCTATTCCACCTCCCTAACACTCCCGCCCCACTCCCTCCCTCTGACCTCCGACCCTTGTTCCACCCCCCCAACACTTCTGCAATACAGCGGATAAACGGGCGAGAACATAGAAACACCGGGCAAGAACGGGCTAGGAACGCCGGGCAAGAACGTAGGAATGCTGGACAAGAACGTGCTAGGAACGCTGGGCAAGAACCTAGGAATGCCATGCAACAACATAGGAACACTGGACAAGAACGTAGGAATGGATGAGAACATAGGAATGGGTACAAACGTAGGAACGGACCTAGGTGATAAAGATGAATATTGACAACTAAGAGTAATGATAAATAGATAATGGCGAATAGGAACAAGAAAGAGGAATGACTAGAAATGAAGGTTAGCATGCCGAGCAGCACCTCACGATTTCCATTACTTACTATAATGTGGCAGGTGTTAGTATTTTGTAAAAAGACCATTTGCATCAATGACCGCTTGACATGTTATGTGCATGCTGTCTATTAGTTCCTGAAATTCATGTGGTCCAACATGGTCTCAAGCTTCTTTAACAGCATTCCGTAATCTGTCGTATGACATTTTCTCCGGAAAATTGTCCTGCAAGTAGTTCTTCATGATATGCCAGACTCTCTCCATCAGATTTAAGTCTGGTGAGAAAGGAGGCCAGTAGTTTGCTTCAATTCCTCTTTCTCGTAGTTCAGCTTTGGTATCTCCTGCAGCATATCCCGGGGTACTGTCTTGTATAAGACTTAAATAAACTCCATTACAACGACACAACTCCAGGTATCTATGTATAATCGGAACTGTATGCGCACAATAGGTATCTGAATTAATTGAACCCCAATCTTTCTTCCAGAATATTCCTGGCCCTTGTGTGTTTCCATAAAAACAACCCCAAAATATCCATCCTAGCTTTCGTTGATGCTTTTCCACTATGCATATAGGATCCCACTCTTCTCCAGCTCTTCTTGTAACCCAGGTTCTTGTATGTCTCCCTCCCGTTATCCAGGTCTCATCCGTCCATAGAATAGAATACCACTACTCCTGAGTCCAATTCACATACTCATTGGCCCATTGGAGTCTAATCCCATGATTTCTTTCTGATATAGGAGGTTTTCTCATAGCCAACCGTCTATGAAAACCTTCCTTTATCAAAGCTGCTCGGATGGCCATTCTTCCTACACCAAAGTCCATTTCTTCCGCTAATTGTTGAAATGTAAGGCATCAATTCCAGGAAGACCTACAAACATACTCCACAAGATCTTCAATCTGGACTTGGGTAAGAACAGGAGGACGACCTGATCTTTTCCTTGGAATTGCAGGAGTGGTGCATACATACTGAATCTGCCGAATTGAAAATCCCATTTTCTCCTGAATTTGGATATACTTCCATCCAAGAGATGATAAAAGATGGCAATCACATCTCTGATCTCGTAACAGGTGGGCGGTCTTCAGATGTTCTGGGTTCCCTGGAAGAGCTGACATTGCTTCTGATTTGATAGTACACGTCACGGTAGCAGGCAAGAAGTATCCGATATCACAGTTGATGAGTTTTTACAAGTGTTCAAATAATACATATGCTTTTTGTCCCCAATTTTGTTAGTCCCTATTGTTGGGCACTTCTTCTCTGCTCTACTTCCGCGGCCGGGTTGAAGTTGGACACCCAAGGTGGCAATTCTCATAGAAAGTATCCAACTTCAACTTGGCCGCAGGAGTGGTTAAAGTTTTAAGAAAAAATTTCTTCCTTAGTTAAGACTTGTGAAACTACCATACCCGATTCATCATCCTTAGTTCCATACTAGCACAACCCCCCTGCTAGTGTAATTTACAAAACTTAGATGCTGAACCTCCGTAATCCTTGACCCTTGTACCGGTAAGTCCTAAAATCTGCTTATATAATCACCTTTGAGTGGAGTGATTGGTCAGTTTTCAAACCGCTATCGCAAATGTTGATTTGAGATAGGGCAGTTCAAATCATGGTGCGCCCAACACTCCTCAAGTGATTCCCGCCTTTGGCCGTTCGGGACGCGCGCACCTGGTGGGTTTATATTTGCGGGTACGGAGAGTATCATAACAGATGTACTCGAGTACAGTACGTGTACCATACGAAACAGGCGTAGTGCAGATCGCAATTGCGTTATTTGAACCGTTTGTCGGGGGTTATTTGTTCTGTGTGGCTTAATGCAATAATGCTCGCACCAAGGGGGTCGGGGGATCATGGGGAGGGATATCATACCTACAATATATCGGTGAACACCCCACAATCAGACCGGTGAGACATCGGAATGAAGATTGGACTATGATACCATACTGTACTGTAAAGCTTAGATAAAGAGATAGATAGGCTGAGGGGATTCAACATCGCACCCGGGCCAGCAAACCTGTATCCAAGCGTTTTCCCCGACCAAATATTCGTGCTCTCCCATGCTTGCGCTGACCGAAACACCGGATGGTAAGGGTCTTTCCCCCGTCTACTCGAGTAAAGCCTTCCGACGAATGTCAAACAGCCGTGCCGTAGTCATCATCGCGAGCCAAGAGATATGATACAAGGGCTAAACAGTACTCGTACAAATACACTAAACTGTTAACTTACAGTGTAACCTCTATCACGATGTCAAATTAGTCAATACAGCACCGTTCTGCATGCCCATCCGAAAGCATATGCAGAAGTCAACCGCCCCCTTGCTTTAGGTGACATCCGAGACAGAGTTTTTGCTCCTTCCCGGGGACCCGTCACGGCCATCAACCGAGCAAAGCGCATCACACACAATACTCAAGTACTCGAGTATGGTCCTACTGTACGAGTACGAGTACAATAATATGAAGAATCCATCCAAGGCACCCCTCCGGAGAACTCGGACTAAGTGCTGTTGGACCCTGCCTCGATAGGCCATCCTCCTCGCTCTCATCGGTGCACTAAACTCTACAAAATCCAGGAGCCCCTTGTCCACGACCACTAGCGCCCAAGTTCCATCCAGGTTTCCCATGTAAACCTTATCCCAGGATTCTTCCATATCTGGAGATCTTGACACACCCATATACTGCACGGATAACCCCAAAGGGAAGGAAGAAAAGTGTAGTAATAGAGTTTGTCTCCCGCGCTTTGGAAGGGATCGGATGACTGCGGCATCTTGACCTCGATGCCTCCGACTGCGGGGAAGGGGGAATGATTGAAACTTGTTTGGCCCATGCGGGGGGATGATTTGGATGGGTACTGCCAACACTTGTATGGGGCTGCGGTAGATGAGTACGAGTGCTCGAGTAGATACGTGCTCGAGTAGATACTGTACGTACTCGAGCAATGTACGATCGCACTCGAGTACTCGTACTCGTACTATACCACATGGCAAAAACCCTGGCGGGGGACTGGCAACTTGAGACAGAAAAAAGGGGATGGTGGGTGAGTATGATGTAAGGGAGTACGATACTCTAGATACGGTAGATCATACGACAGGAGAGGCAGGATATGAGAGGCGGGGAAGTGGGGCAAGAGAAATCTCGCGCCCCAATCCACCACGTTTCTCTTGTAAATAGCTGGGGTTTCGGATTGTGGGTGGAAAGAAAAAAAAGCGGGGAAGCAAAAGTAAAGCTGCAATAACTATACTTTCCCCGCCCCCGATGGTCGCGGGCTAGTATCTTCTTCCCTCATCTCTATCCTACAGTACCCACTCGCTAAGAGAGACTATATTCTACCCCGGCCTCGAACAATTGGTCGAAGAATCTCCCCTCATATTCGAAGATTTGGATATGGGTACGATGCGGCGTGGTGTTCACTTTGCTATGCTGAGCAAGGATATTTTCCGCTGTGTTTTTTTCCCCCTCCGGAGGGGGAAAGTCTGGACTTAGATTGGGACCTTAGACTCAAAGAAGTTGAAGCTGTACCTTGGAAGGAAGTTTCACAGATTCTCGCTACCGGCATGATACCATAACTTAACGTCCAAAAGAAGAATATGCGCACGGTGAATGGGTGAATAATAAAATCTTAGTATGATGGTATGCGGTCCACAACCGCGCCGTTATCGTACCGCGAGTCAGTTGGAAGGACAAAGTTTGCTACCGGATGCAGGTAATCGTGGTATTGTACCACAATGAACCTCGACCCTAACTAACCGTCTACACGAATCAGAGGGAGGGGACCGTTACTGTAGTTGGGAGATTTTGGTTGGAGGAGTTTTCAGAGGGAGACACGCTGGACCTTCCGGTAAACTTAAATAATTGGTTCAACCCGGTAGTCATTCTGTTGGTTGGGTTATCGCGTTTTGTGGAGTTTTTCTCAATTCTGATCTGTGTAAACCGGGGATTCTATAAAACAACACTTTCTTTCCTTCTTCCTCAATCGCTGCCGCATCCTCATTCTTTTTTCTTTTCCTTCCCTCTGATCGCTTTGGCTCCTTTTGGCCAGGAAGTGAAGAACAATCCCTGCATGTAGGCGCCAAGGGTTGAGGAAGACAGCCTCCAGAATGGACTGTGGAAGGACAAACGCGTCTCTCTCAGTAGTAATCACAATACCAGCTGCAAGGAAGGACTTTCACCACACGGGTTACCCAAGGTGGAGTTTGCACTTTAAGGTGAGTTTGATGGGGCGAAACGGGCTCACAATCGAGATGCAGCTCACAATGCGATTGGAAGGAGATCAGAAAGTAAGGGAAAAGGGGGCAAGAAAGTGAGCGGTACCGGGACCGCTACTGCGCACAGGTGGGATTGTGGGAGAGACAAACTGCGCCCCTGTTATGATACTACAGCCGAGAATATTGCCCCCAGTGCATCTCTTCTGTGCATCTTCGCCAAAAGCCTTTCTCCAGGGAAGGCCTGCCTTTGCCATCCAATCATTCGGAGGTGACGGAAAGGGAACATGTCCCTTCCCACCACCTTCCCCCTGCCTAGATTGTCCCTGTCCCTGTCCCTTCTCAAGTTCCCAGCTCTTCGGAATAGGGATTCCACTGTCCGGGTGAAATAATGGGAAAAAGCAGAGACCCCCGAAAAGCCTTCTTCCATCCTATTTCTCCCCTATAAGTGATTTGATTCGTTATATTTTATTGTTTCATCCTCCATCACTTTTACATGTATTCATTTTCTCCGTTGTGTTGTTCTTTAACAGACGGTCGATCGTCGCCTCTCGCCATAACTGTACAGTACGGGTGCGAGTGCAGGCACAAACATACATAATAGAGATTCTAACAAGTCAGACAGTGTCCAGAGCCTCTCTGTTCCGTGTCTCTCCCATTCAAACCCTTCTCACTCGCCTCTATCAACCCTCCGCCCCTCTTCGTTAATTCCCCTAAAAAGGCGCTGGATCCCACGCGCCAATTGAGGGCTAAGAATTGCTTTGTCCGACTGAAGGGGGAAAAAAAAACTCCTTACAGGTGGGCTTCCACGCCTTCTTCTCCTGTTCCTCTTTCTATCGTGGCTTTCCTGGTGAAAATTCCAATATAATCAAGACTTTCGCTTCTTATTTTATTTGCCGAGTTCCCTTCCATCTATTGTTTCGATTCTCTCCACCCAGACCAGCCCCCCTACCCCTGAGAAAATCTAACCTAGCCGTCTAAGAGGGTATGGTGCATTGCGATATCACTGCGAAAATAGGATAAAACGATAACGACGCCTACGCTTGCGGTACTTTGATTGGAAATTTCCTCTTGCACTCCTTCGCCTTTACACCGCCATACACGGCGAGATCATGTCGCTGAATGGACTAGATTCCCCACAATTGACAGAATCTTTTGACAAGGCATGTGCTGAGCCTGGTGGATGGTATGTTTGGCCCTTTTCATCTGTCGGGATTGGATATATTGGTTAGAGGTAGCTTCGGAGGAGTATGGGTTTTGTTTTTTTATTTGCAGGCTTTACTCACGCAGGATACCCTTCTTGAAGGTTCTGGATCAAATACACTTCCCGGGATGATGTCGAATTCTTGTGTCGCGGGAGCAACGGGTCAGAGGGGATGAGAGAAGCTGCTGCGAAGGAGCCTAACGATTCACCATTGTACGGATTCATAAGGTTCAGACGGAGAAATATTTTAATCAAGTACATTCCCGAAGAAACATCAAGGGTTCTAAAAGGTGAGTTTTGTCACAAGTATGATACCGTGACGGTACTAATAATTACGATCTGGCCGCATAGCTCGATCAGTGGTGCACTTCCAATCTATTGTGGAACGGTTCAACCCGCACGACACTGAAATTACAATTACTTGTCCCAAGGAGCTTCGTGACCATGCACTGACCTCGGCATGTTCTACCCATACCGCCACTGCCTCTATTTCCTCCTCAAATAGCTCTCTCCGACAACGTCGATTAACAGACATAGCCGAATCCGCAGACGAGGGGGAACCATTAAAAGTACCAGTCAACCCTGAGTCACTGGTACCTTTAGGGAAGACAGTTGAGGAGGGGAGAGGAAGCCAAGGGTTAGCTGTGGTCATTACAACTCATGATCCTAAGCCATCTGACGGGGGCCCTGGATCGCCGGTGTTTCTTGATGAAGACGGGGTCCATTTAATTTCTCCGCCATCCTCTACTTTCCCTGGTGGCGAAGAGCTTAGACGAAAATCAACCAATTCAATAAGACCCTCTCCTACTGATATTTATGGGTGCCCATACACGCCAAAAGTTAGACTTGGTCCTCGCCCACACGTCGAGTCGCAAAAAAGGCCTCACACCTCCAGTGAGCGATCGAAAACCTTTCCTAGTCCAGGGGAGGAATTCCGCCCGGTAGCGTCAGTGCCGAAATCGGTTCAAATTACACCAAGAAAGTCTAGCACCACATCAGTCAGAGCTAAATCGCTGACTTCTGAATCTGTGAAATCTATTCCTATTTCTCCGGCCCCAGAGATCTCGCAGCATCCCCCGTCACCAGCAGTATCACCACCACCACCCCCAACAATTCTTCCTCCTCCATCACCACCACAACCCGAGGGCCCGCCAGTTCTGAGTCCCGAGAAACAACGGCTGATGAGAGCATTACAACTCCGTAGACAAACAATGATGCCTGAAGTGAGGGAACACGTCAAACTTGGCGACGACACACCTCTGGAAGATCCACTAGTAAACGTCAAAGAAAAGGACGAAGCGAAATCTATCGGAAGCGAGTTCGAGGAGGACATCGCCTCCAACAAATCGATGCCCGAGCGGGAGCTTTTCGAGCCTTCACAAGAATCAATTCAGGGTTCCGAGAAGGTGTTGGACGCGAGCACTGATCAGGGGGAAATTAACATCAGTGCAGGAGCAGAAGAACAGGGATCCGGACCAACAGAACCCGAAAGCACAGAACATCACCACATCCACCAGTCCGAAGGGGCAAATTCAGTAACTGAAGAGCAACAGGCCGAAAGTACGAAAGTCCGAGGAGAACCTGAATCCGATGTCGAGACAGAATCTGACCAGTCAGTGGAAGTGTCCATAGCAGAATCGAGGCCGATCTCTGTGAAACCCGTACAACAATCACTTCCAAATATCGTCAAAAGTATCCACCACACAGCCCAGACAACGCCCAAACCCACTTCCCCAATTGTGGCTCCAAGCCAAACCGTTCCTAAAGTTCTCAAGAGAGCCGAACGACCTGAACCCGAGCGAGTACCGCCCACTGAAATTCCTGTCATTGAGACTGCCAGATCGGTCTCTGCTCCTTTTCTCAAGGGTGCACGTGAGACAACTAAGCCTGTCGTAGTACGCAAGGTCAATGTCGGTGGTGGCGGAAGTGTCCTCCAGCGAATTCGACAGCTGGAAATGCTGTCGGCGAGTGAGGGGGGAAGCGCGGTTCCTCCAATCTCTCCTCCAAGGAGTCGAAATATTTCACCCGCCCCGGCTTTCCCGCCGCGTCCGGCCAGTGTGCACAGCAATCCCCCCATTCGTACATTGTCGAACCCCCCTCCTGAACACCGTGCATCTACTTCATACATTTCACCCACCAGGATCCAAACAGCACCCGCCCCCGAAACCCCTCCCCGGGAAGCTGCGTCTCCCATTCCACCAAAGCCATGCTCCCCACCTAAGATAGAGATCATTGAGCGAAACAATCGACCAGAGCTACAGGTCACGACAACTATCACCAGGGATGAGAGCCCTGTTCCACTCTCCTCACCTAGCCCGAGCAAAGTAGCGGATGCCCCCCGAAATAGTCCCAAAGAACGGGATGTCTCTTCGCCTTTGCTGGAACCTAGCCCAACACGCCGAAGAAGCGTTGATATTGGATCTGTACATTCACAAAACTCTTCTCGCCGACCGAGTGTTGATAGGCCCACCCCATCAAGATCCTCAAGTTCAAAGGACTTGGAGAATTTGCCGGAAGGCCGCCCAACTTCTACCTCTAGCAAGAAGAGCAAGGGTGCAAAGAGCCGACGGGGTTCCTCTAGCTCATCGGGATCCAGTCACCGACGTGGCAAGTCCCCAAATACCCCTAAATCACCTAAATCATCAAGTGGGTTTTTGAGGAGGATGAGCTCATCTCTGTCTAAGAAGACCAAGGAGCTGGCTGCTGAAGTTGTATCGACTGCGGCACCGACACCAGTGCCGGCCCCAGTACCAGCACCTGCCCCAGAACCAGCACTGATTCCCCAGCCAGCCCACAAGACCTATCTCTTGGCTGGTTGGATCAATGTTCAGTTACCTGATACGATGGTGTGTTTTCTTTAGACACTTGTAAAACTAGGATGGAGAGCTAACTTGCTACCCCCTAATAGCTATGGAGACGACGATGTATGAAAATAGATTCGGATGGATGGCTATTCCTCTCTCTGACGGATGACGAGGCATGTTTCTATCTTCAGCCCTCTAATACCACATTCTAACATTTCATAGAATTCCCCTCAGACAAGAAAATATCACATCCCCAGCGAGATCCGTACAGTCGACCTGCCGGACGTGGATGAGCAAGAGCTCCCCCACAGTGTTAGACTTTTTCTAAAGGAAGGCGGAACACTCCAGTGCGCTTGCCAAAATCGTAGTGAGCAGAAGGAGGTTTTCGGAGGTATGCTCCTACAGGTCACGATTTACTGTTGATGCTAACTTGGAGACCAGTAATCCGTGGCTGCACCTCTTAGAAACGATTTTTGTTTCTTGCCCCTCCTCCCACTATAGGGCCCCGGCTCACACGTGGCCCTTGGTAATTATTTTACATAACCTAGTTCTCCAGATACCACTTTTTTTCAATTGTTTGTAAACAACTGGTCGGATGCCACAACGCCCTGTGGACGTTCTATCATGCACCCGTGTTCTTTTTGTCTCAGGGCTAGTCACCACATCGAAACTCTTTTCCTATTCCTTACTATCGTCCTATATTCTCTTTCCATAATATTATTATCTTCATAGCGAGGCGGGTGTGGGGGTAAGCAGGGGTTTTTGTCTGTGATTTCCAACATTTACTTTTACTCTTTCTAAATTTTTTATTGAGCATCTCCCTAAGGAGTGACTTTTTCTTTGGGCGTAGCCTTTTTTATGTTCTTCCCTCCCCGCATTCCCTTTGACCTGTGTGTGCGATATTACCTAGCGCAGTGCCAATTTTCTTGCTCTCTTTTTATTTATTTTATTTATTATATACCCCTATTTTTACATTCGTATCACCAAACTGGATGGATAGAGGGGGAACGGGAACGAGAAGGACAGTGGGGATGTTCTATCCTGTGTATTATTATGGATTACACTTTGATTGGTTTGGTCGGTCTAGTTGGGCTACGATATTTCAGCGGTACTGTGCACGGGTACCGAGTTGTCCGTCCGGCGGCGTACTGAGTACTTACATTCTACGTTCTACCACACACACTTTTTTTCTTTTGGTTTTATCCTTATTATCATTTAATTTTTCCTGTTTTATTTAGTTTACTTCGAGGGAGTTTCTTTCTTTCTTTCTTTCGCAATACAACAGGGAAGGAAAGGGGCAGATAAGCATAGGCTGGATCGCTTATTTATTTATTTATTTTCTTTGTTTAGAAGTATATTGTAGGTAGAGCCTAGCAGGAATTCAACCATCGAGCTTATACGATAGTCGTTGTGTAGACTACGAGCGAACATGAGCGAGAGATGCCAGCAACAAGAGTGAAGAAAATTGTGGGACGAAGGAAAGCCATGGTAAATTCAACACGCCTCCGAACGACGAGCCGAATTTAAGGTAGATTATTTGAATACCGCAGAAAAGAGCATACTCGAGCACGGTATTGAAGGTAAAAACTTGTAATGCAAACCTAACCACGGTATCTTTACTTACTACTGTAAGATAGCTCGATGTTAGTAATTGCCTATTTGGGTTTTGTACTCGTACTTGCACGGTAGCTTAGGAAGTGGAGTTACCGGATCACGTTACCCGCTGATGTCACAATGCGGGGGGATTGATTCACTATCGTGCGAAACTCTCAGTGCTAACTTAACAGCTTTGTAAAAATTGTATTGTATGAACTGTCAAGGGCATTATCATAGTATATCACTCATGGACAGTCCGTAACGGGCTTCTCCACTAGCATTATATACCATCACGTATCGTACGCATTCATTCACCCATGGGCTGTCAGAGATGTATGAAGTATCATAAGTGGTAGCAGTAGTAACAGTAAAAAGGGCGGTTTTTTTCCGGTACTCTCGGGCCCCGTTTGTACCGCGATGATAATAATAAGGCCTGATATCAGGCCTTATTATTATCAAAATGTACTCGTACGTGATTTGGTTTGGCGGGAGGAGAGTTGGCGGTATGGATAATATTATGTGGTTTGACATTTATCAGCATTCTGCCAAGTAAGTTAACTTACACTTCAGCGGGCTGATCCTGTATTCGTATTATAAACTTTTCCTTTCCGAGTTGATACTTCTACAAGTGAATAGGTGATGATGATAGAGAAACTCCTTATGGAAAGGTACGATATCTTACAGGATGGTCTAGACACCGCATGATTTTGGGATTTTTTTCTTCTTTGACCTCTTCGACCTTCAATGCTCGTTTCAGTCCTCTGTCGCTAAGGGAATGTAAGGGAATGGATAAATAAATAAATAAATGCATCGGTCATCGGTAGTTACCGACCGACCGATTCTTTTTCATAAGTTGGGATTTTTATCATCCATATGATACACATTCCCCCTCACACTTTTAAATGCCGGGAAAGACATTCCCCCCCCCCATTTTCCAGAGAGAAAGGTTATCATACTCGGATGGGGGGGGGCAATGATCTTTCGAGTATTATTTTTTTAAAAAAAATAAAAAAAGGCAAATTGTTTATCTGTACTCGTAGAACCGATCAGCTTTAGCGGGGGGCGTATTGGAAAGGAAATCGTTCGTTGGGAGTGTTTCCACGGAGTACTAGTAGTCTCGGTGCAATATCTCAGTAGTTTACAGTTATTTATTTAATAAGCCATCTCCATGAAAAAAAACGCTAACTATTTTTCGAAATTGTATGATATCATACGTCCCGAAAAGGGCCCAACTGGTTGATATGTTTTGGCGTTTCCGGGACCTGATAGGTGGGTATGTGTTGTGGGGTGCCGGAACCGATAAATTCTTTTTGTTTTTCTTCCCCGTGTCGGTAAACAACGCCCTGACGCTTTTACCGCACAAGTTTTATTTTAGTGTGATCGACAACAGGGCTTTCTCGCCCCTCCAATCTTAAAACCGACCTCCGCCCTTCTCCCCTGCGCGAAATCTATCATATCATATCATACCTCCTCAACTACTAGTACGGCAAGCCATATACAAAACCTTTCAACAAAAAAACCACCAAATGTCCCAAAACCTCCCCCTCCCTCCAATCGCCCTCCCAGGCCAACCCCTGGCACAGTCACCCCCGTATGCCGCCGGCCCCGGCACGTACACGACGCAGAATCCCACCCGGACAGTAATCACCGCGTCAGTGGCCGGCATCCCACGCGTGCATGCGGACAAGAGCGTCAGCGTCACCCGTCCCTCGCCCTCCCACCCGCTCCTCCTGCTGCCGGAGGTGGCGAGCACCGTCCTGGCCCGGGTGACGAGGCTGAACCCGCGGCAGGCCACTGTCGAGATATTCGCCATCCAGGGCGGCGGCGACGGGATCCATGGTGGTGGTGATGGGGGGTGTGTGTGTGAGCATACGTTTCAGGGAGTTATTCGCGCGCAGGACGTTCGCGCTACGGAGAAGGATCGCATCAAGATGTTGGAGAGCTTCAGGGTTGGGGATGTGGTTCGGGCTGTTGTGGTTTAGTTCTTCCCCCTCCATTTTTGTTTGATGGGTTGGTTGGTTGGTACTAGTGGTGGTGGTAGTGGTGTAGGGGGTTGCTAATTGTGTGTGTGTGTGTGTGGGTTGACGGGGTAGATTTCGTTGGGGGATCAGTCGAATTATTATCTCTCTACTGCTAGTAATTCTCTAGGTGTTGTTGTTGCACATTCTGGTATGGTCTTTCTCTGCGGGGGTTTCTAAGTGAGGGAGCAAGGGCTAATGTGGGGCGGTGGGGAATTTGTGTCGCAGATGCTGGAGATCCACTGCATCCGATTAATTGGCGGCAGATGGCGTGTGCACGTACCGGGATTGTGGAAGAGAGGAAGGTTGCGAAGCCTATTTGATCTGTCCCACTCACTTTATCCCCACGCCTCCCAGATACAGGTATCATACATAGGTCAGATTAGATTTCAGTGTGGGTGGGTTTGTAGGATATCATGTTTTCCCTGCTTCTCGCTTTATTTCCGGCCAGCCAACGGCGTTTCCACTGCTTCTGCACAAAAATTGGTCGACGACGATGGTGTGGTGAAGAGATTTCCATTATCATGGTATGATATCCTAACTAACAAACTTCCCGTAAAGCAACAGTGAACCATTGAGAAACGCGGTGAAGTTACACAAATTCATATAAATACATGCTAAACAAACACCTTTTATCAATCAATCATGCAACAGTATAGTATCCATCGGGCCCCCGAAAAGATGAAATATAATTTATAATTTATGGCATTCGACCCAGTCGCGTCCCAAAGAAATGATGACAAATATAGATATGGAAGGGAAGAACAAACTACCGGCAAATTACTAAGGAATAAGAAGAGGCTGTCATATCCAGCTCCATAACCAAGCAAACTTGGTGTCTAATTCACCTCCAGCTTCTCCACCGCTGCTGAAGCCTCCGCGACTGGATCCCGAATATTCCCGCCCTTGAGTTCCAACTCGCTTGCACCGATCTTGGATCCCAGCTCCTTCCACCGAGCAGTATAGAGTGCTCTGCGCTCCTTGGTGATGCGAATGAACTCGGGCCACCAGATTGAATGGTCGTACTCAAAGTCGCACTCTCCGCCGAACTTCTTGTCAAGTTGACTGGGGGGAACATGTAGAGTCATGTCTTCATTGAACTTAAGCTTGGCTCGAGTCTATGAAAAGATGTCAGGGCCCGGATGATGAGGAATGTGGAAAGGAGGTATTACTAAAGGGTCCATAAACGGATTGATGATCTTAAAGAAACCATGAACAAACCATGGAACTAAACATCGGTTGCCCGTTAGTCAAAAGGAGAATCGTTAACTTGTTATAATACTAAAGATGACTTACGATTGGTAACTAACGCTCTCCCTAGCCTCTCGGGATAGTGCCCTTGAAGGATATTTAATGTCAACCGGCTTTGGGCAATATTCGGATTACTACTAGTAGTGGATGCTGCAAAATCCACTAGCAATGCCAGAGTCCCCTGTCCAGGCCCCATTAGATCTACTGCTCTCTCTAGCATGAATACCAAATGCTGAATTTGCTTCGGACTCTTCTCAGTATTCTGCTTAGCGGGATTAAGGTAAAGACAAGGGCGTCCATTCTTATCAAACCCAAGAAAGTACTGCTTGCCAGTCTGGTTCTCAGCCTCAATGTACTCCGGTGTGTGATCGAGAACCCCGTACTCCCGTCTCCAGACAAGAGTAGCTTCCAAACGCTTCTTCACATCAGCGACATTCCATTTGGTCGCGCGCAGATAGCGCAAGAAGCACTCCCTGGTTAACCACATCTTCTCTTCATCATCAATCTCCCTGGCAGCGGCCGCCCTGTCAGACGATACGGGAATTGGCCCGAGAGCTTGTGCCCAAGCGAGGATTTCTGCATATTTCTCCTGCTGATCTTGCTCCAGGGGATTCTCAGGCTCAGGCTTCGCTTCGGGAAGAGCCTCGGTGAACAAACCGAGCTTTTTTCCGGTCTGTTGCTCTTGTGCGAGTATCTCAGGGTTGGGCTTTACTGATGCGGGTGATAATGCGGTGGGCGTAGGAGCCACCTGGGTGACTGTTGGAGTAGACGGCTTCTCCGATTCTGGGACAGCGCTCGGAACAGTAGTAGCGACTTCGGTCATGATGGTAGGTATGGTTGGGGGCCGAATGCTTGTGGGAAATATCGACGGTGAGCTAGGGGGTGGGGACAAAGGAATGTGCAAGGAACAACTATTCCTACTTATTACAGCAGCAGAACAAGAGCCTAATTAAACAAACATGTCAGCATCGCATTCCATAAAAACAGGGTAGCCATTGTATCATGGGCTCAGGGTTATTTTGTCCGGGTGGGATTGGACTCTAACCTTTGAGTTGACTGTGGAATTACGAGCAGTGTAAAATTTACAGGATCACTGCGGAATTGATGACTTCTGTGAGAGCAGAGAAGGGAGGGGAAACAGAAAGGGCGGAGAGGAGAAGGGAGGGACGGTTCGCCGGTTCGTTGGTTGCTGCTAATTATGAGGGCCCGAAAAGCCCAGGCGTTAGGCCTTCGGAACAATCCATAGTCCGCTGGATTAGTGTCATGCTCTCAAACTTCGGCAAGAAAGCTTCCGATCGCAAGGAGCCCCCAGAGGCTTGGCATGCAGTTCCGACTCCCTCTGGTGGATCCCATCAAAAGACCATCGGTGACAGAGTCAACTGGTAGAATGCCATCGCCTGCCATCGATACAAACTCTCTTGCTTTGTCGCTAGTGAGAGGCAGATAGCTACTGCTAAGGTAATTTTCTACCCACTATAAAACACTGGCAGGGTGCCGAGTAAAAGAAAGAAAGAAGTTATTTACCATGCTTTTACGAATTTCCCTGCCAATTCCCACGGTATCATTCGCTTTCTTGGGCGTCCTAAGGACCATGCCGTCGTGTGAACAGGATCCAAGTTTAAACCGATGGCATGCGATGCTATGATACTCTACTTGTACCAGTTGACCATGTGTCATCGGTGACATTTTAATGGATCACTTAACCCATTCGGATACAGACCCTAAAAAATCCCCATCCCACCGGGTGCTGCTGCACCCAATTATGGTAGCACAAGAGATCTGTTTGAGAAAATAACGGGATCTGAAAAGTTCCCTCCCTTAACTGGAAATAGATCACTAGGGTCTCCTGTAACATCCGGATTCCAAGACAGAGGCCTCGAGAGGGATCATCCTGCCGTGTGTGTGTTGGACCTCATTCGCGATTCTCTTAACCTATGATGCCAAACTAAACTTATCATGGGCTGACGGGCTGGGTTCGGTTGATATACTGATAGTGGATTATGGGGGGGGCTTTCACTGCGAGGGCAAGCACGGGCGGGCAGGTCGCGGAGCAGATTTGTTCCTGTGGAACGCGTAAAAAAAAAAAAAAAAAAAAACGCAAGAGATAGAAACAAAAGGCCGTCGTCCGTGTCTGATAATCTCTCGGTGGTGCCATTCTCTGGGGGTCCGCCCGGTTACAAGTATAGTACTCGGTGAACTATCATACAGGTAATCCTGCTATGGCCCGGCCGTGTTCTCTCTTTCTTTGATATTGTATCGAGTGAAGAGAGGGTAACGGTCCCAGCAGCCCAGCAAAAGTACGTACCGGTAGGGTATGATAATCAATCACAAGGCCAGTGTCACATTTATACTAACCACATTCAGGTGTCGCAAAAGCATGTTTGAGACCTCACATTCTAAAAAGGAAGAGTTGTGAGGCAGGTTGAGGCCACGTCCGCCTTTGTTATTCGCCCAGTGAACTCCTGAACTATCTCCTCTGAGGCGCCGGGCAGTCTGCCGCATTGCACTGCATTCATGATGCATCGTGATGTTCCCTCCGTTACCGCAATTTGTGTGCGAAGTGAGTACTCGAGTAGCGGTATGATTGGTAATTATAAGTCAGGCCACATTCCCCACCCAACTGCTCGTACAGTAACTTACTGTGCCAACCTGGCTTCACCGGCAACACATGAGTAATCAAATGAAGAATGATTAGCTATGATGGCAGCCCCCTGAAAATCAGAACCCGTACCTCTCACCTCCGGAAATCTCTCTGTACAAGTATATGAACCAACCCTTCAGCTATCTAGCGTGAAAAGGTTTGGACTTCCCCAACTATTTTCGAGGAATGCTAGAAGCCCAATGAAGTGGATAAAGATACCATAGCTACCACAGAAATTTCTCGTCAATCCCTGCCATTTGCTTTTCCTCTAGACTATAGCACCGTGTAGATTTTTTAACCGTTGCGGCTACGGGTGTATTGAGAGCGCTCGCTTGATCCACTGTAGAGCTCCGCCCTCCCGGTATTTTTATGACTATCATAATATTATCATCATATCCAAGGGATGCGTGAAGGGGTGGAACTTTTGGGGTAGGATACCGGTAGATGAGAGTGGGTTAGGGTTCCAGGTGTTGGCTTTTGCAATTGAACCTGCAAATATTGTGATGATATCATACCATCCCGGGAAAGCGGATTCTCATTCCTCGTTGTCTCGGGGGTTGGTATTTATTACCATAGGCGATCTGGTGTTCCTCAATTCACCCTACCGCCTTGTCACTGGTCCCGGAAGCAAGGTCCAGTGGAACGAGTGCTCTGTCGTGACCGTCGCTTGGTAAGGTTCGCTACGGTAGCAATTCCCGGGCAACAACGGTTGAACGACAACCAGCAGACCAAACCGTTTGCATAACCACCTCGTGCTAAGCGGTAACTATTTTGTAGATGAGAAAAAAAAGTATACCGCCAAGTTAACCTATATCATAGGCTTAAAAGCAAAAAAGTTAAGAAATAACTATGATTATCGCACCAGAACCTCATCTCTACCATTACTATAATACTAACAATCGAGAGACTTGACTATTCTGCCCGGAACAGTTTATCACGTGATGCTTGTTCAGGGTCCTGGTGCACACCATGTACTAGTACAGTACTCGTACTCGTACTGCAGAGCCGTCAGAATTCATGGCCCTGTACCCAATTTTGTAATGGTTCAAAACTATTGTTTCTGGTTGTTGCAGAGCATCTTCAGGTCTATGGTACCGAACAGTCCCGTAGTCAAAAAGCAATAATTTGGGCCCGGATCATAGTTTGGGATATCCTAACAACGTCACGCCAAATAGCCCCTAAGCTAGGGACAGTGAATATATGATAGTTATCGGGTTTATAGAATAGCTGGGCTAGCTGTGGTGGTATCGTACTGTAGTGGTGGTGGTGGTGGTGGTTGTGCTCAATTGTGGCAGTCGAATCGCAGATCCGAATCAACCTGCGGTCGCTCGAGTGCTTTACGCGTCCTCGCGTTTTTCCTTCCTTTCGAAATTTACCACCGCGACACGTCCCTCTTTCACAACCAACCGTAAAACCCACAACGGACAAAAACATCACCACATCGCACACACGATTTTGCCCTTCACTCACGAAATAACCCCCGGCTGATCCATTATTCACAATGGACCACTCCTCAACATCCGAAACCATCGCTGAAAAATTCGGCAAACTCACCCCCGAAGTTCTCGGTGAACTTGAGAGTATGCTTAGGATTTACGGGATCGGTGCCGAGGAGCTGTTCTACAAATGGGAATCATACTGTATTAAGATGGGGTCGGAAGACACAAAGTTGAACTTGGATACTGTGTTGGTGTTCAAGAAGGATGTGCAGGAGTTATTTGGGAAGGAGATAAAGTCCAAAAAGCGGATGCACGTAGCGAATACCTCGAGGCCGGTTGCCCGAACGCCGAGGGTGAAGGCTACGGGGGACCATGTGGGATTGTTTGTTCTACCTATCAGTGCACGAGAGGGGTGATGGTTTGGAGGCTAATTGCTTTGGTGGTAGCTTGGATGTATTAGTGCCCACAACACCGAGGGGTGAGAAGGGGAGTGTCAAACGAAAGTTTGAAAAGGCACCGTTTGAAACACCATCGAGCAAGGCGGGCAGGTTTTTGGATGTGAATTCTCCGGGCGCAGCTATCGGGTCTTCACCGGTGGGTACTCCGCATAAGGCCGGTGGGCAACAAATACCGTAATACCTCCCCTCTTCATCTGCTGGTCTACATGCTGACGGGCCATTTCGTAGTTCTACACCTTTTGCGCAGCGAAAAAATGCGGGCAGCACGGTCGAAGTGCTCAACGAGCATATCCCTAAGCCTTCTCTCCCGCTTCCCGAATCATCGGCGGACGCCGAACTTGCGTCGTGGAATAGTCGGGTTAAGGTTGTTTCGATCGTGGAATTGAAGAAATTCTCCTATAGACCGATGCATCAGAAACTCTCCGAGGCCTCAGAAGTTATGGATGACCGGATTGATGAATTTATGGATATGATACAAGAGCACCACAAATTGGCGGACCAACAGTTCGGAAATCCTTCTACAGCATCGCCTTCTGAGATTATAGCTGTGGGAAGAATATCCTGTGACACCCTGGATGGGAAACTTTCGCCATCTTCCGTTCTGCTTGAAGCATCACGAAAGATGGGTGCCGGCTCGAGAGTCCGACTAAAGTTGGATGCGGTGCTGAGTTATTCGTTTTTCCCCGGACAAATTGCCGCTGTGAGAGGTGTCAATGCGTCTGGTGAATATCTGGCTGTCCGTGAAATACTTGATATCCCGAGGCTACCCCCCCCAACATCCTCCCCTAATGTGCTGCTAGAGACTGCCAATCGTTTATCAGCCGGGGGTCTTAACATCGTCGTTGCATCAGGACCATACACAACAGACGACAACCTACATTTCGAGGCGCTCAGTGAGATATGTAACAAAGCAGCTGAATCGTGTCCTGATGTTCTGATCCTGACGGGGCCATTCATTGATGCTGATCACCCTCTCATAAGGACTGGCGACTTTGATTTTGAAATACCGGACCGGGAGTATGGCGATGGTGGTTCAATGGAGGATTTATTCCGCGAAAGGATCTCCCCCAAGATAAGACTAGTGCAGCGCAGCATGGTACTTCTGGTACCAAGCGTACGAGACGTCGTTAGCGGGCACATATCCTTTCCCCAGGAGCAATTCAAGCGCCGACAATTGGAGTTACCAGTAGGTTACACCCCTGAGTGATCCGCGATGGACCGGGCTGACATAGGACACCTCCCTCGGCCTGTAGAACGTAAGATGTCTCCCAAACCCGGCCACCTTTTCAATTAACGAGATCGTCTTCTCCGTATCCACAAATGACATACTGTTCCACATGACTTCACAAGAGATCAGCCGGTAAGACAACCCCCCCTTTTTTCTCTTCCGGATTCCAACTCCCCACTCCTACCTGCCTACCTACCTCTCTCCCCTCCCATCCCTGGGGCCAAACCGATAACAAAATTTCCCACAGAAACCCCCAAGACACCAACCCCACCGCCCGTTTCTCAAAAGCCCTCATCTACCAGCGTAACCTCTACCCCCTTTTCCCGGGCCCCTCGAAGGAGCAATTGCCCCGTGGCGCGACAGGACCAAATCTAGACGTGCCGAACCTGCGGTTGGCGGACCTTGTAAGTCTTGCGCCGGACGTGCTCGTATTGCCCAGCATGCTGGCCAGCTCGGCGAAGGTGGTCGACGGCGTGCTTGTCTTGAATCCGGGGTTCTTGTCGAAGCGGATGGGGCCTGGGTCGTATGCCGAGATGCATGTTCTGCCACCTCAGGTCAAGGATGGAGAGGAGGGGGAGGAGGAGTTGAGCCATAGGGTTTGGGAGAGGGCTAGGGTGGAGGTTTTGAGGATTTAATTTCGGGGGAGGGAGAGAGAGAGAGTACATTGCTGGGAGGTATCATAGGTAGTAGAATAGAGATAAACCTTCCTTTATAGTGAATCAATGATTTTTGCTGGGAGGTGGGTAGTAGAATAGAGATAAACCTTCCTTTATAGTGAATCAATGATTTATGGGTGTTTGTAGAAACGTTGTGTTTCTGTTGTATAATACCAATGGGTGATTAAGATACATGGTGTGAGACGTGGGGAATGGAGGGGTACGATATGATAATGATATGCAACAGGTACAGATAGGGCTTGCCGAAGACCCCCCCCCGGGCTTGATCAAGGGTATAAACAAGGGTAATAATAATAAGGAGCTCTCATCAATACGCAGCACATCGCATCATTATAACGACCACCACCAAGCATAAACAAGGTCAAACACCACTGCTATAATCCAATCAATGAATCATAAGTGCTCCGGTCCCAGTCTGGTCAATCGGTCCGTTCGCTAATTCATTCACCCTCGTCAGACCCCGAGGGGGGTTCTGTCGGTATCAATAAGACGCATCTTTCCCGTTCATAGCACTAGGCTTCTTGGTATCATTCTTGACAGGCTTGCTCGGGACAATGGGTTCGGCTACCATGCCTTTGCTCTCGACAAAGGCGGCGGAGCGACTATAGGCAGGGTTTTGTTGGTAGTATTTGTCTGCGGTGCCGGATTAGCTTGTTGTTCCTGGGGAAAGTGGAAGGTGGAGGGGGGTACCAATGATGGGGTGTATCAAAACTGTCTGTTTGTTGATTGTTAAGATGCTATTTGTAGGCACGGTGACCCAGTCGCCTGATGTTTGTTGGTCAATGGAATATTGAAGGGGCGGGTTGAGCACGGTAAGGGAAACAAACCTCGCTCGAAGGTCAAAGGCTCACTGGCAACCATGACCAAGTCCTGCCCGCGATCATGCCTCTCCATACGATAGAAGCCTCCCTCCTTATACTCGTGAAACCTCGTTCCGCTCGAAAAGTACAGACTCGCTGCCTCGTCGGTCCTCGAGCAGACGTACCGTGTGCAAACGACCGAGTGTCCATCCGTAGCCGCAAAGTTCAAAAGGCTTGGCTCTCCGGTTCCGGCTTCATCCAATAATTCATTCAACCTTCGAATTGTCCCGAGCATCGCCTGCCTAAGCACACCATGTCCGAACCCTCCCCCTCCCCCTCCCCCCGCTCTCTCGTCCTGCACTTCAGGCGGGGACTTTGGCGAGTATCCCAGTGAATGCAGCGTATCTAAGAACAAGGCAAAAGCCCACTCACTATCCGTAGACCCCTCCACCATCAAAAAGTACTCATCTCGGATAGCATTGACGATGGCGCGCTTGATCTTCTTGAAGTTCGCAATGTGCCCGTTGTGCATGAACATGAGACTTCCGTAGGAGAAAGGGTGGCAGTTACTCTCGTTGAGGGCACCGCTGGTGGTGGCGCGCACGTGGGCGAATATGAGTGACGAAGCGGTCTTCTTCGCCAAGCGGGAGAGGTTGACACAATTCCAGGCCGGGGTGGTGGAGGTGAAGATGCATGGCTCGGTGGAAAGAGTGGGCGTGGTGTAGTAGCCCACGCCGAACCCGTCGCCGTTGTGGGGGAGGCTGTCGAGGCGTAGACGGCAGTCGTAGGATTGCGTTAGGATTGAGTGGGTTGGGTTGAGGATTAGATCTGAAAGGAGGATGGGGTTTTTACCCTTGTAGACTAGGAAGCGGCCTGGTTTTTGTTAGGCTGTTGTGGGAGTAGCTGGGGAGTTTTGGGGGCGCTAGAGGAGGAGGGGCAGAGGAAGATAAGATGCCTTACACATGGTGGTGGTGATGGGTGGCTTTCTATCTGCTCAATTGAACTTTAGCGTGATGTACCAGTAGTAGTGGAATTCTCGGCGGGCGAGGCGTGCGGTAAGAAGCGATCTAGAGGGTCGAGGTAGGAGGGGTAAAGGGCAAGCTGTGAAGAAAGAGCTGGAATAATCGCTTCACGCCAGAGGAAAGTCGGAATTGCCTCTCCATTGAATCCTGTTGTTTGTTTTTCTTTTTATTTGTCTCAGCAGAGGGGCAAAAAGCCGGTTCTTTTTCGCGGAGATTCCTCTCCTTGTCCAGAAAGGGGAATTCTGGACGTCTTGCGAGTTTAGAGTGAGGTTCAACCATTCTAGACCTCACGCGGGAGTGGGGGACACTGAATGGCGGAATATGATGCGATTTGCTCGATATTTGTCTTGGCAGGTTCAAATAGCTCAGGTTATCATATGGTAAATTTAGGTAGAGTACTGTGCGCGTACAGTATCCGTATTTGGCGCTTATACCAGGATTGGTCTGTGGATATATTTCTGATGGATAGTACTGTATTATACTGGTAGTCCTCTCGGACATGCATCTACGAAACCTATCGGTTGTGGAAGAAGGGAAATTCCGTAAACGGGGTTTTGCCGTTCTTTATTGGCTGGGAGGGGTATCTGTGCTAGTTTAACCAATACAGCTGAGTTCACCGGCTAACCCCTCGGCTCTGCCCGAGTGCAGTACCGGTAGGCACGAGTGAAGTATCTCGTTTTAGGAAGGGGTGGCCATCGCGTTACGGTATGTGTAGAAACTGCTCCCGAATGCTGGCTGTTAGCAAAACTGTTGTCACCTACTTTCCGGCTTGACATCCCGCACAGAGTACTGTACACAGACTTCACTCTCCATTGAACACCTCACCATGAACAACAAGCAAGCGTCGTACGAACGAGAGAGTCTTTTCTCTGCGCTTACTAATGCTAGCTGTCTCCTTGGGAGGTTTCGGTTTTGTGTACCGGGAGTTTAATTTTATAAGCTACCATACAGATTGATGCCGGGAAACAGAGGAAAATGATAAAACAGGTCAGGTCCAAACAAAAAAACAGTGTACTCCCTCGTCTGCCAAGAATACCTCCGCCACTCGATATTTTGCTGGAGTCCTCACCAAATATACGGCCCACGGGGGTATTCTTGGCAAAGATGAGTGAGTGTTCGAGCATGGAATGAGTGGATTCTAGTTTTTAGAAAAAGGAATATTTCTTTGGCCCCGGAAGCTTTTTAAAAAGGAGTTGCTTTGTGGTATCGGGATAAGAGAACTCCCCATGGTCAATATTCTCAGGTCGAGATTCACCTTCAGGGTACTTGATATCATACTGCAAGAGGATGAAAATAAGAATGGTCTTCATCCTCTCAGTAGCAAAGAAGCGACCAGGGCATGCATGCTTTCCATGACCGAAGGCGAGGTCGTTTGAGGAAGTAGTCGCCCAATAGTTGTTATTGCCTTCAGCTTCGAGAGACTTTTTGTACCAACGAAATCCATCGAATGTCTCTGGATCCTCAACAAAATCTGGATCGGAAGAAAACATTGAAGTGGGGGCAGTTATCAGGGTACCTTTCGGCAGGTAGGTGCCATCGGAAAGAGTAACGCTTTTTAGAACCTTGCGATTGAAACTGACTTCGCGAGGGATTAAGAACATGGCTTAAGAAAAAAAGGTAGTAGTATACTTACAAAGGCCAATCTTTCCTCTCATAGATTCTTTGAAAAAGCTATCGGTCTTCTTCATCTTGCGCAGAGCCACCCTGTCCAACACTCCGTTATTTGCGGAAATTATGGCTTCCATCTCCTCACGGATTGGTTGAATGCACTCCGGATGCGCAAGGAGGTCGAAGATTGCATTGAGAAAGGAGATAGATGTTGTATGAATTGCCGCCAAGCTAAGAACCAACTGCAGTTCAGACAAGCCTTTTGTAGTCTTGTGTTTCTGGTCAACGCGGTCTGAGAGCCATTGAAGCATGTCGTTGGGCTTCTGAAAAACGGTTCCATTCTTTTTTGCAAGACTCTCTTCTTCAAGGCGTTTTCGAATAACAGGAGCGAGGAGGGATTCCGCCTTTCTTTTATCCTCAGCGATGTCTTTTACTAAATTCCGAACATAGGAGTAGATTGGACGAATCGGTTTTGGCACACAGGCGAGCTTTGAGTGAGTCATGAAAACATGTCCGGTGAACACCATTGTGATGGTCAACCAATCCTCATTTCGACATAAAGGAAAGCCAACGAAGGCCCTGGCGCTCATACGAGCGACTATTCTTATGATTGTGGCGAAAACTTCCACTGATCTCCATTCTGTTTTAATAAACCTTATCAGCACCTACTATGGGACAGCCAGAATAGGTTAGGCAGAAACACTAACCATCTGTAGTACATTCTGGTAGCTCAGTATTCAAGGCAAACCGAGCCTCTTCTAGCATTGCCTCATTCATACTTCCTATTGATTGAATTTTCATCAGTATCTCTCAATATAAACACTGATGGAAATGCTTGGAGACGGAAGAAAGAAAAAGAACCTGCACTGGCTCGAGATTTTTCTTTCCTTCTAGTCCTGGTTCTAGTAACTGACGGCAAGATATGCAAGCGGTTTGGTGCTTTTGTATATCTGCCCGAATACTTTTTCTCACTGCAAGTGCTTTCTTTTAAGGAGTTCCTTACCGAGATTTTGGGTGAGTTTGATTCTCACCACATCCTCAACAAACGTGGTACCCACGAATTGATCTAAGCCAGTATAATCTCCCATCATGGTCTTTATCAACGCACATGATCAGTATTAGTGAACTCGCGGGTAATATTTAGAGTGATGGGGTGTCTACTTCGACCGCGGCGTGAGAAATGCTGATCGTGTCGTCTGGTGCATTAGAGAGCTCCTTAACTTGGTCATGTGTGAGGACAACCTTGTCGTAGCTGTAGGTTGTAACAACAAAGTTTTTTCCTGGGTACTGTTAAGATCGTATAGTGTTAATAAACTGCTTAGTCATACTAGTTGACTTGCTTTAAGATAGCCGATGGCTAATCATTGAGCAAGCAGTTATGTAGACTGACCTTGTAATAAGCATTCCTCACGATTTTGTATCCATTAGCGACAAAGCTTAATCTCGCCTTTAGTATTCCAATGTAGCCTGGGGATTCAATCCCAACAATTGGAAACTTTGTGCCGCTATGAGTCGACCATTCCTTCTTCAAGAGGATGTAAATCCCAAGGAAAAGCAGTGCAAGAGAGGTGCTGAAAAGAGAGTAGCCATAAAGCTTCTTCTCTTCAACGCTGTCGATGAGCTGTATAAAGACACCCATGATTTCGAATGTGGGTTGTTTGTTGATTAGGAAACAATAAGAGGTAGAGGGCTTGGTTGGGGGAGAGGGAAAGATTAGAAGTAATTCTTTTCTTTTTAAAGGCAGAGTTTTGAGGGGCATAGAGTAGGGGCAGGGGGTAGGAATGAGTGGCTCTGGTGGATACAGTATTCGCAAGGTCCTCGAGGTCTCCCGAGTCCGCCAAAAAGGCCGTACAGGACATGGCCACGATATACAGTCCATCTTGTTTGCGAATGTGCACGGCTGCAGGTTTTGGCGGGGGCCGGGTCCCGGAAAGGTGGGGTATCATCTTGCGCTTCTTACAGCTGGAGAGAGTAGGAGCTAGTGACCGGTTTCGCATGTACGGACGGACATGGAGTGCTCGGAATTTCTGCCTTTTCTTCTCAACTCTCTTTTATGTTGTCTCCTTCCTAGCTTAGTGGTGCTACTAGGTGAAACTTGTGTTGAATTAAGAATCGTGCTATGTGACTTGTTGCATGATCAAGTCCAGATAGCCATTTCTTTACTGAGGCCAATATAATGAGAAACCACCTGCTGGTGGTCATTCATACTTCTTGATGGCAACACATAATGCGAGTGACAGACAAGGGCCACAAGCACCAAACTGTCACCCACGCGCCCGGAATACTGCCCCTGCGT
>NW_003299063.1:499271-501637 GCF_000151645.1 Tuber melanosporum
TAAATGACTTCCTGGGGAATATGGGCCGCAAATATTGAAGGTGGAGAAACAGTGAAAAGGTTATAGATGGAGGAGTACTCGTAGACAGACGTCTGCTCCGTGCGAAAAAGTAATTGCAACGGAGGACGCCCCGGCACCCGAAAACGGGTAGCTATGATATGTCCAATTCTTGTTCACGTCATAGCTTTTACTATATTTACCAGGCCACAGTTTTATTGTTATGTGGGGTAAATGACGGAAACGACAAAGTAGGAGTGCTATTCCAGTTATGTCTATCTTCATTATTCTGTTTTGGCCGTTCACAATCGCTTCTTCGTTATCAGTGTTTCCTTCTTTTTCTTCCAAAATATAAAATAAGTTATGTTGGCTCTGGCTATTATGTGTATAGGTGTAGCTTGATAACGACGGAAGAAGCCGTTCATTGCTGGGGAATTGAGCGCACGAGATTACTAATTTATTTGAATTTGTGGCTGAATGCCGAGGCATCTCCCACCTGCGACTACCTCGGCATGCACAATAGAAGTCTTGAACCACGTGTGATTTCAAGGTTCAGCTGGCTATATGGAATTACCGATGTGATACATAAGAAGGTGCCAACAAGGGAAGCAGGGTGTGGGGGAGGAGGCAACATCATACTTGTATCATACCAACTGGCGCCCTTCGACAAGAGTTGATGTATCATACCATATCATATCACATTGGCGAACATAATAATATTATTATGATACCGTAGATATGATAGGGTAACCTCACCCGACCCAAGTATGATATGATAGTGCTTCTTATCCCCTCTCCCGGAGATTATGGGGCTCGTGGAGATAGTGGACCTTAGGGTTCTTTTTTTTTTGCAATATATCATAAGGTATGACATCGTACTGAGAAGGATTAGCGTTTTCCTGACAGGGCATAAGGTTAGCCAACCGGGTGTGTTGGATCCCCGGTGTGGCAGGTATGGTATGATATTGTACTCGAGTATCATACTTGCATTCGCAGTTCCTGTATCATAACTAGTCGGACTAACCCTATTGTGGTCTGACAGGCTGGTTCCCGCTGATAATTTGGTATGATAGTGAGCTTCAGCGGCCTTTACTGTATCAGTGATCCGACATGGATGATTTAAACGGGGTAATTTAGGTACAAGTGGTAGGCAAGTAGTACCGAAACATTGGGCACGAAATCTGCTGTGCTCAGAGTTGTACTCGAGTACTCGTACTCAAGTACAGATGATTAGCCACATACCTGCCCCAGGAGGTAAGTACCTGAAGAAAAGGGGAGATATATTTTGAATTGGCGCTTAGGGAGGAGCAGATTTTTTGCCATGTATGATACCGTACCTTTGCAAACCCCCATTTTCGGGCGCTTGTGGCCCGGGATAGGGGATCCCCCATGGTCCGATCTCCCACATTCGCTAGCAAGTACGGCACTTTACCCGAAGATCTGGTTTTCGTGCAGAAACAAGCACGGATGATTTTCCCTGCATGCCTTCAGCTCCCGTATTCGGATACTGTACCTTATTTACTCGGGGAATCTACTATGAGATAAGCAATAGAGCTAGACTGTGATAGGCTCCAGCTGACGAGTTACCTATACTATCAGCAGCACAGTACCGGTGTTCTCGGGATTTAGAGACAAAAAAAAGAGTGTGTTATATGTTGTCATTAAACAGAGTAATTGCACCAAGTGATCGTTCATGATTCTGAACCCATGGATTTTACCCAGATTATAAGGGCAGATTAAGACTGAAAGATAAGGAATCTGGGCTTTTGGAATGGTGATTTTGGGGGGGGCATAAGTGAGTAGATTGGCCTGTTGATATCATACCCCTACATGATCTTGCTGATTTTTTTCCCGCCGTTTTCTACCGGACCCGAGTGCGATTACCGGTATGGAACCGATATCTGGAAGATAAGAAGAGTCTTGGGTGAGGCAACCGCCACTCCCGGTTTTATCATAGCTCTAGTCTCACGGTAAGTTTCCCGGTTATAGTGCTTTACCCGAGTACTGCAGCTAACCTACAAGCACAGTAAAGGCAAGCACAGAGTGGCGGTTGTACCATCCAAGACTCTGCGATATCTGAAATTACGGTTATTGCCACAGCCACCCAACCAACGAAAAAAGCCCTCCCACCTCCGGATGCTTTATGCCAGATACAAGTGACGAAATTGCGAACACTTCTTAATGGGGTTTGGCGGTTCAGCTCGCTCAAGCAGTGCTGCACCAGGTAAACACAATTCCTTCTCGAGGTCTTTTGTCTCTGACGGGGAGGTTAGAGGCTTGATGGGGGCAGTGGACTGTCTGAGCAAAATACGGTACTGCTTGTCCCGTGCTGGCCCTCTATGACAACATCCCCCGCGATTGCAACACCC
>NW_003299063.1:501802-578680 GCF_000151645.1 Tuber melanosporum
GTATATCTTGTACTTGCGCTCTGGAACGGGCGGATTTTTACCATATATTTCGCAAATCCCTGTTTTTGGGCACCGATGGCCTGGGGCAGGTGCGGATACCTTGCCATAATAAATACTCGTCTTAGACAAGAGGTTCTCGTAATGGGCTAACGTTTGCGGACATGACTGCTATCGCACACCACCCTGATCCGAGCAGAAGGGCCAAAATTTGGCGGTATGCAGTAGCGGTCGTGTTCACAGACTTCAACCCACTACGAGTGCTCGTAGAAGGCAGGAAGTGCCGTGAAAATACTAGCGATTCGCCATCATTGGGAGGCCTCTAATGTCGGGATTCAGAGGCAAAAGTTCTTGAGAGGGGCTAGCGATTCCCTCACACAGTATAGCCTGAGCCCTTTGGATATGTTGTCTCTCATTTCCACGACTGGCTCACCCGGTTCAGCAAACTTGCCAAACGAAACTTACTTGGCCGTTTGTTAAGTGTTCGAAAGCTTGTCGCCAAAGCACATATTAATAATGCCAGGTGTCCGAATATTTTACTACTACTAGCACTCGAGTATCATGGGCGATGAGGCGATTTCCACTGAGAATCCGCTACCAAACCGCATTTTTGCCATGTCCGAAAACAGGGGTCGTGAGTTTGATGGTCGCTCATATAGGCACGGAATTTTTTGATATGTAGCCGTATTTTGCGAATCCTTGTTTCGGGTGCCCGCCAAAATCAAAAGTCTATCTCCGAGATAGCCGCCAGTGGCAAGCAGCATCTCCCCTCCTCTTGGAACCCTGAGGATGGAATTACCCGTCGTAGGCAAGAAATATACTCGAGTACCGGTATGGGAGCTCAGATATGCACGGCCTTTTTGCCATATACCGGTATTTTGTGAATCCCTGTTTTCGGGTACTCTTTGCCTGCTATGAGTAGGGTACCGACACTCGAGTACCGGTAGGTTGATAGCTATCGCTCATAAATCAAATATTCGTATGAACCAGTGTCCCTGGTAATGTTGAGGGGTTATGAGAAGTAAGTGCGATTCTTGCAAGAAAGGTGGGGTGGAGAGGTTTTTTTAAACCTTGGTCAAGGGCCGGGGGATAGGCTTTCGATTTTGGAGAGTGCTGATACTGTAAAGTACTCGTGGCATGCGGGGAGTACCCTGTCCGATGACAGGAGTGGTGAGTTGTATGAGCGTTTAGATGCGCACAAGCTTTTCGCAATATATATTTTGCGAATCCCTGTTACCGCGTACCGGTACTTCTTGCCTGCTCCCAATGCTTCTTGCCCGCTTCGAGTGCCCGAACGCAGAGATGAGAGGCGCTAATGGGGAATCCTCCATGCCCCTCTGTGCGCGGGAAACAGAATTATGCTCGTCCCAAGCAAGAAGTACTCGGGTAGTATACTCGAGTAGTATGTACTGTCTTGCTACGGGTTGCACGGGTGGCACTTTCTAGATGTCCTGCGGGATAGGCAGAGGTGTGGAGTTGGTTTGCCTCTGGGACCTACGTAATGCCGCAGAGTCGTACGGTGTGCCGATTCAGTGGTACTCCTGTGGTTCCGAAAATATTTGTATCTATTGTACTAATTGTTGTGATAACGAAGTAATAATGATAACCACAATAAAATCTGAAGACTTAAAGATTAATCTAAGCTTGCGCTCTCTCTCTAAGAACAGGGCTGAACATGCCCTTTATATACCCCTTTATTGTTACACGAGTACTGCCTCATACCAAGGAAATCTCTAGAAGATGCTAGAATACAATAGAAGATGCTAGAATACAATGGAAGATGCTAGAATACAATAGCATATATACTTGGTCATGTGGCTGTTTCACATGACTAACACAGTCCCATCACTGGATAGGAAAGGAATAACGTAATTTTCAACACCTTTCCTATAGTTCCATTCCTAACCTAACTAGAAAACTTTCAAATAATACCTTAACCAATCCTTTTGTACATATATCTGCCAAGTTGTTCTCCATATCAACTCTTTTTACCTCAATTTCTCTGTTTTCCCTCAACTCCCTGGTATAGTGATGTCGTATATTGATATGTTTTGTTCAATTGAATATGCCGGTGTTTTTGGTTAACTTTATAGTGGCTGTATTGTAGCAATAGATAGTTGGTATAGTGTTGATTGTCATATGTGACATCTCTCTTCTTAACCATACACTTTGTCTTGCTGCAAAGGCAAGTGCAACATACTCGACTTCCATGGTTGAGGTGGCAATGGTTTTTTATTTCTTTGAAAGTCAGGTTACTGTAAGATTATATGTTTAAACGATTAATTCAGTAAATGATTTTCTGTCTTTGGGGTTTGAGGCAAACGATGCATCACTATATAGCTGAAATGATATATTATTCATATCTCGGACATATTGTAGACCTTTGGTTTTTGTTCTCTTAAGATATTGTAGTACTCTTTTGGTGGCTTTGAGGTGAGTGATTGTAGGTTTTAAGGAGAACTGGCCTAGGAAGGCGGTGGTATATGCGATATCTAGTGGTGTTGCAACAGCCACATATATCAAGAATCCTATTATGGACTGGTATGTTCGCTGTTCACAAAATTCATTGTCATCGGTGGCCTTTGGCAGTGTTGTGTGTGGCTCGATCGGGGTTACATATGGTTTAGCTTTGATCATGTCGAAACATTCCAGTAACTTGCTTATATATTGTTCTTGGTAGATCCTAATATCATCAGTTATTGCTTCAATTTGCATGCTAAGTAATAGTGATGCTTGTCCTGAGTTGGTACACTGGAACTGAGATTGGAGCTTGTGAACACATTCTATCACTAGCTTAGGTTTTCTGGTTATTAGAATATTATCAACATATATACAGCAGAATAAGTCTTTTGATATGAGTATACAGGGGTCAAAATTGGTAACTTTGAGATTTAGGAATTTGAGGGTATTTGTCAGGCATTGATACCATAGGTGAGGTGATTGTTTCAAACTGTATATGGCCTTTTTCAGTTTCTATACTTTCCCTGGTATTGGATATCCTTATGGAAGTTCCAGGTAGGTTTTATAGTCAATATTGCTGTAAAGGAATACACTTTTAATATTTAGTTAACGGAGTTTATATCCACATTGTACTGATATACTTAGAGGCATTTGGAGTGATTCGAGGTGAGCTACTAGAGTGTATACTTCTTCAAAGTTTTTCCCTGATACCCAGTTGAATCCTCTTGTATAGTATCTCGCTTTCCATCTTTCAATAGTTTTGTTTTTTTTGACCTTAGCTTTATAGACCTATTGTCCTGATATCACTCATTTTCTACTAGGTTTCTCGACTTCTTCCCCGACTCCACGTTTCTTCACAACTTCTATCTCCTCATCTATAGCCTTTTTCCATTCTTCTTTTTCTGGTGAACTTATAGCCTGTCTGCATATATTAGGATCTGGTATGTGGTACATTAATTGTGCAAACTTGTCTGCTTTTTGCAATTCCTTTTTGATACGTTCTTATCCTGCTATCGGTCTGTTGTGTTGATCTTGAATAGCTTATAGTTCATCATCATCAAGATCACTAATTTCAAGTTCTTCTTCAGCTTCTTGAACTGCTTTCTTAAACTTGTCATATATATTGTGTAGCACTTGCAGTCTTTACTGTGCATTGGCCTTGACTTTCTCAGTAGGTTTGCTAACTCTTGATGATTGTCTTGACTTTGATGGTTGTTGAAGGATTTTGGATGACCTCTGTTGTTCAGGCGATTGTTGAAATTCATTAGGCATGGTCGTGGTTGGTGAGGGAGGTTTTGAGTTTTGAGGTGTGTTTTCAGATCTGTCTTCATCCTCTGATTCTGTTCGTTTGTCTGCTAGTAGTGGGTAATATTCAAATGATACCCCTTTTGTAACTGGTACGGGTACTCGCTTATTGGTTTTGTTTTATGTTTTGTTTTAAGTATTGCTTTGATACTTGGTTTATTTTAAGTATCGTTTGATACTTGGTTTTGTTTTATGTTTTGTCTTAAGTATCGCTTTGATACTTGGTTTGTTTTAAGTATTGTTTGATACTTGGTTTTGTTTTATATTTTGTTTTAAGTATCGCTTGATACTTAATTAGTTTTACCAAAGTGTATCAATTGATACCTTTGATTAGTTTCGTTCATGCTAGACATGAACAGATTTGTGTATTTAAAGACCGCCTGATTCCACGATGGAAAAGGCAGACTTCGACAGACAGTATTTAAATACACTTGGTTGAACGGTTACATTTTTGGTCCTCAGTACATCCTCGAAGCCTCCCTTAGTTCTCAGCCCTTGCCTCCTCTCTGGAAGAGCAGGCCACCAGCCAACTATCGTATCTATTACTGATAATGTGATTAGCACCTTGCGAACATGTTACACATTTCATTTTGGTGAATTTTTCGTCTCTTACTTTGGTTACTGTATGCTGTTTTAGTATGTAGATTTGGTATATTATTGGATCGGAAGAGTATTCAATCAGGTAACCTTCTTCAGATGTTTGGTCAAATTTTCCACGTTTCTCAGCTGGAATATGCACCAAGACATTCATGAACCATAGACGTAAGTGACTAATTGTGGGTTTCATTTTATATAGTAGCTCGATAAGTGTTGTTTTTATTTTTAAATGCTAGCATCTGTTGTATTGGTAGGCAGCAGTGGAGTAGGATTCTCCTCATAAAGACTTTTAATCTCCTGGTATCATGCACTATACTATTGTTGTAAGGGTTTGGGTTATCCTTTTTGCGACTCCATTCGATTCAGGATTATAAGTGGGAGAGGTAGTATGAATGATTCCTTTTGATTCGAAGAATTGAGTAACATTTTAGTTGACATATTTAGTACATTGATCACTGTGTAGTCGTTTGATCCTTTTACCAAATGGTGTATTTATCAGTTCCTAAAAGATTTATATTTGTAACCGGTACGGGTACTCAGTTATTGTTTTATTTTATGTTTTGTTTTAAGTATCGCTTTGATACTTGGTTTGTTTTAAGTATTATTTGATACTTAGTTTTATATTATGTTTTGTTTTAAGTATTGCTTTGATACTTGGTTTGTTATAAGTATTGTTTGATACTTAGTTTTGTTTTATATTTTGTTTTAAGTATCATTTTGATACTTAATTTGTTTTACTAAAGTGTATCACTTGATATCTTTGATTAGTTTTGTCCATACTAGACATGAACAAGATTTGTATATTTAAAGACCACCATTTCCATGATGGAAAAGGCAGATTTTGACAGACAGTATTTAAATATACTTGGTTGAACAGTTACCTTTTTGTTTCTCAGTACACCCTTGAAGCCTCCTTTAGTTCTCAGCTCTTGCCTTCTTTCTGTCAGAGCAGGCCACCTGCCAACTATCGTACCATGTACTAATAACGTGATTAGCACCTTGTGAACATGTTACAATATCTGCTTTGGCTGCTCCATCCTTAGACTTCAGTAAGTATATCTAACGGTACCTAGTATAATTGTCAACAAATATCATATAGCACTCATTCTTGCCATGAGTAGCTACTAACATACGACCACTCAAATTGGAATGCACTTTTTTAAATGCTGATTTCATGCTTATTTTGATAGTCTTAGTATGCCATGAGTTGATGTATACTTATTGCAGGTATCACCATCGAAGTATTTAGGGGTGTTAATGGGGGAGGTTGTAATGATCCCTCCTTGGATGGTTAGTTCTTGGCGATGGGGAATGATACTTCTCTTCTCTTTTTTCTCCTTTCTTCATCTTACGATAGTACTAGGCCTTTGCCTACATTACCGATAATACAAGACCTCTGTCTTCTATCAGGAATGCCTATTGTAAGCTTTCTCTAACTCTTCTTCGTGAAGAGCTTTCCTTGGTGTAATGATAAAGTTGCAATAAAGATAAAGATTGTAAAGGTGTTTTATATTTGTTAAAGTAATAGGTAGGAAAATTACTTAGAACAAAGCGTGAAGAACCTATCCTCCTTGGCCATATCGGCCTCCTTATATAGCATTCTTCCCGCCCGTAGTCATATGACCTAAAGTGGTCACATGTGCGAAACCAAATCATAACAAACTAGTCACATGACCTAAGTGGTCACATGCTTAAAACCCATGACCTCATAGTGAGGTCATGTGTAAAAACTCATAAACCAATCATAACGTAATAAACAAGTCATATGACTCAACTGAGTCATATGCATGAAACCCATGACCTCATAACAAGGTCATGTGCGAAACATGAATCATATGTGCAAGGCTTACCCATAAGGCATACTCGCAAGGCATACTCGCCAGGCGCACGTCCCATGACTCATATTTAAGCTATGTTCGAAAGTATCACAAATCCTACACATAACAAATCATATGACTTGAATGAGTCATATGTGTGAAACAATAACATACCTGTGACTCATAACCATGTGTCATGTGAAAACCTTTCTCATGCTAAGCCACCTTCGTGACAGAGGTATCCTTATAATAATCCTTAATCACTTTCCGATGTCTAAGTACCTGATGCCTTTCTTCATAATAGGAAATTATAATACTTTCTTTTTTCATTCTTATATACCATAGTCCTTCTTTCTTATCTGCTTCTATGAATATTTTTCCTTCCTTCTCAAGCAATCTCTTTTTTTTTTTATCATTATTCTTATTCCAACATCATCCATTTAGGATTCTGATACCAATGAGTATGGCAAGGAGGGAACCTACAGTGTCTGTTTAAGGATGACTGTGTGTTGTTGTCTATCTAATAGGCGCACATTGATTCTTACATCTCCAGATATAGTTGTCCGACAAATTCTTCAGTTGGTAGTTACTATGGTTTCGGAGAAAGGGGTGAGATTGAGGAAATCACATGAGTTTGGTGAGAGGTGACTTGTAGCACCTGAGTTGTATAACCAATTTGTGGAGATTTTACCTCCTACCATCTCTGAATTTAATAGCATATTTCTAGCCATCAATACCATAACATTTGCGTCAGTTGTCATAGCTGTTTGAGTTTGGTTTCTCTTTTCTTTTCTCTTCTTTTCACTTTGTAGATTTTGTTATTTCACGATTGTGTGGTTGTCTCTTGTTTTGCCTCTCTTTACACAATAGCCACAATTCTTTTTCTTACCTCTAAGTACATTTAGTATCTTTTCTTCTTCTTTTCCTTCTGACTTCTCAGTAGCACTTCTGATAAAGTAGTCTCTGACATTCATATAGGGAATAGTTTTTCATGCTAATAACATGTTGCATATATTGGGATATAGGTCATTTATGGATAACATGAACACATTCCTTTTACTGACTTGGATTGGATCTACATCCTTATTACAGTACGGAATTCGTCGATATTGCCTTCACTGTCAGTGTTATTGGCACATTATTTGACTAATTGATTCCAAGCGGTTTCAAACTTTGTTGTATAGTTGGGGATTGATTGTCCAGAGGTGAGTTTGATCTTCCAGATAGCTTTCAGTAAGATCATGTTGGTTGCAGCGGTTTCTTTGTCGAATCTATCTTTGAAGGCTTGCTAAATACCTTTGGAGGTTATATTAGCAGAGATGTCAGCGTGGAAGGTAGTGTTAATGGCTTGGTATAGAAAGAACTTTGCTGTTTTGTCTTTCCTTGTTCATTCCTTGACCTATGTGGTGTAAGTTGTTGCACTACTTTCGGAAGAAGGTTCTGGTTTCACAGATTTGCCTGATACTACATCCCACAAATCCAAGACTTCAAAAAATATCTCTCAGGTATGAGCCTAGGTTTGATAATTTTCTTGACTATAAAGTTTGGGATAGTCCTAGACAGAAATGCTAAAGCCAGATTTTGTATCATTTTCGGATGACATTGTGATGTAGACCATTTAGTTCTATTGTTTTCTATTCGGAAGTTATTTGTATCAATTGTTATCCTTGAGATAACTTAACGCATAATCTCGAATATTTTTGCAGAAATGTTTACAGTACACAGGAAACAAATTATTGAAGTCTAGTAGTCAGATGTGGTTGCAGTCTTTATAGTGGTAAAGGCCGTATTTAGAGGGGGTAGGTAGGCACTCATGTGTGTCGTAAAAGAAATCTTTCGCCACAATGTAATAGAGGATTGGTTGAGGATGGGAGACAGTAATGTGTTTACTTAGAGTCCTTCAGAGGTCTTCTAGTTTATGGTGGGAATGCAGAAGTAACTTACAAACCTGGGCTCATAACCTGAAAATATTTGTATCTATTATACTAACTGTTGTGATAATGAAGTAACAATAATAACTACAATAAAATCTGAAGACTTAAAGATTAATCTAAGTTTACGCTCTCTCTCTAAGAACGGGGCTGAACCTGCCCTTTATATACTCCTTTATCATTATACGAGCACTGCCTTATTCCAAGAAAATCTCTAGAAGACGCTAGAATACAATAGTATATATACTCAGTCATATGACTGTGTCACATGACTAATACAGCTCCATTACCAGATAGGAAAGGAATAACGTAGTATAACGATCCCTCCTTGGATGGTTAGTTCTTGGCGACGGGGAACGATACTTCTCTTCTTTTTCTTCTTCTTCCTTCGTCTTACGATAGCGATAGGCCTCTGCCTACGTTACCGATAGTACAAGACCTTTGTCTTCTATCGGAAACGCCTATCGTAAGTTTTCTCTAACTCTTCTTCATGAAGAGTACTCTGTGGCGTAACAATAACGTTGCAATAAAGATAAAGATCATAAAGTTGTTTTTATATGCATTAAAGTAATAAGCAGGAAAAGTACTTAGAAATCAATCTAATTTTGTTTAAACTTGTACCGCCAACACTGGCATACGACGAGCCCCCACCAGCACAGGAATACTGCTAACCGGTATACCACTAATCCTAAACTAACTAAGTCTATGGTCCCGCACCTGCCATCCCCGAGTCATGCCCACATGAGAACTAATTACAAGACTATCAAACAACCCAGCGCCCGCTCCGGTCCAAGTCTGTAGCCCCTTTGGTATGAAGCCAACCAGCACCAAGCATAGTCAAAGCCGAGCAAGAGACCGACCCAACCAGATTCCTCGTCCAACAAAATATAAAATCACTACTGCCTGGTCTGAACACCGTTCCACAAAACCTCCACCACAGTAGAAAACCAACAACACCCCCTAAACAAATATAAACTACAGGCGACACAATAGCAGAGAGGAGGTAACCAACATGTCTACCTCTCGCATCCGCATGCCTGGCCGTCGACCCTATGAACCCACTTTGCCAAGTGCCTCTGAGGAGCGTAATGGGGAGGAAGACCTGTACCTGCTGCCTGTCCCCCAAAACAAACACATAAACAAAAGAAATACATAGAGGTGGTGACAGACCTATTAACGGCTAGTGGGGCCTATCTCCTACCCATGGTGCCTTGCCCCCGCCAGCCATGCCCATTGCCAAACTAAAGAAACCAAACAAACCCCACAAAGTCCAGCACGCAAGACCCAAACAAGTCCAACCAGGTGGTCGCAACCCACTATCCGCACAGGTGGCCATCAACCATCCGGGTCGTCAAGGAGCTTTACAGCACTCAGCAGCTTCACCCAACAGCCCTATCAGGCTGGAAATACTTAATTAGACATCGCCCAACCTGATGCATGCCCGACCGGTGCTCACAGGTGCCACTCCCCCCCCCAATCTGCCCCCCCCAAGTCCCACACACCAGGTGCCACAGAGCCCATCCAGCCCCCTCAGCCCCTCAGACAGATTAACTATCCGACAGCTACAGGACAGCTATGTCTAACCCCATCAGGCAGCCACTGGTCTTGGCCACACCAACAGAGCCACAACCCTCGACTCCATATAGCCGAGGGGAGCCCACCAGCCAAAGCCGGGAGCCACAGAGAAGGCAGCACCAATACCTGAAGGTACCAGCACCAGCTACACCATCCAACCCAGCCGAACTGAAGTCCGACCGAGTCAGGAAAAGGTAAGCAGAGCCAGTCAAAGCCAGCCCCACAGGCCCAGCAACAGGCTGGACTGAACGTCGGGCAACAGGCATCTCCAACTGACATGACAAGAAGGGGGAAGGTGAGCGAACAGAAGCAAACAAACAGAAGGTAGGCCCCACTTGCAATAGGTGAAGCCACCAACCACAGACCACAACCAAGCCACCCAAACGTACAGACAACGTGAGTGCCTGGCAGCCAATCGTTCTACACCACCCTAGGCAGCAATGAAAACTACACCAGGGGGTAAGCTTTTTCAGGGTCAGAGCCATCCCCACCGTAGCGAGGAGGAGACACCTGGCTGAACCACAGTAGATGCCGCAAGGATAAAACTTCCAAGGGAAAAATGATTAACAACATCGTAAGATTCCGACCATAGAAACATGTAGTAACGAGGAAGGGGGGGGCCAGCGAGGCCCCCTTCCCAGTGGATTGATGCGGCGGGTACGATATATTGAAACTTGGGAAGGTCATCAGTCTAACCCAAGGGCATTTTGTATCGCGAGAACTAAGGACTCTGTTAAAACCCAACAATAGACATTAGCTGACCCAATGAACAACACGGGTGATCCCCCCAAACACAATTTTCAATCCCCCCAATTGAAAGCGAAACCTGGGAGTAGACGATAGACAGAAAGCCATAGACATTTTACCCAAAGGGGCTTGTATGCGACCATGATGAAGTGCTCGAAGTGCTAGTATTGTGAGATAACCAACCCAACGAAATGAGACGCAAACAAGTTATCTGCCACGCAACACCTAATAGACCTCAATACCAAAGACCCCAGGAACTACTGAGCAAACTCAGATATCTCCCCCAGAATTTAAGGCATCAAGGCCCATCATGATGGCGAAAGAAATGCTCTAGGCGAAGCGAAAGCAAGGATGAGAAAAAGTACTTAGAACAAAGCGTGAAGAACCTATCTTCCTCGGCCGCATCGGCCTCCTTATATAGTATTCTTCCCGCCTGTAGTCATGTGACCTAAAGTGGTCACATGTGCGAAACCAAATCATAACAAACTAGTCATGTGACCAAAGTGATCACATGCTCAAAACCTATGACCTCATAGCGAGGTCATGTACAAAAACTCAAAAACCAATCATAACGCAATAAACAAGTCATATAACTCGACTGAGTCATGTGTGCGAAACCCATGACCTCATAATAAGGTCATGTGTAAAACATAAATCATATGTGCAAGGCTTACATGCAAGACACCCGCGCAAGGCATACTCGCCAGGTGCACGCTCCATGACTCATATTTGAGCCATGTGTGAAAGCATCACAAATCCCACACATAACAAATCATATGACCTGAATGAGTCATATGTGCGAAACAATAACATACCTGTGACTCATAACTATGTGTCACGTGAAAACCTCTTTTATGCTAAGCCACGTTCATGACATTAGCTCCCCTCCTCCTAAGCCTAAGTCCCATCAGACTTTTTCTCACAGTTTCAATAGTTCCTGTCCTGCCGAGCACATGGTCCTTCTCAGCTTGTGGAACCTTTCGTCTGCCGTCCTCCATCCGACCCTTACTGATTCTAGGGTCAGATTCGCCATCTCGATCGTGTGCCTCTGATTATCGTTCAGCTGTCTTAGCTTCGCAATCATTTTGTCGTTTGCCGAAATTGTAGCCATGGCTTGGCCAAGTTGTTCTTAGAGTCCCCGGATCTGCCTGTGTAGGCTCCTGACGTCTGTTTCCGTATCTGCTGAGGAGTTTCGGGCCCCTCCCTCCCTGGACCGCGTCCTCGCAGCCCATGCCTTTCTGGCATCCTCTTCTTCCAACTCTTTCCTGCTTCCATCCTTCTGCGGGTAGAATCCCACAGATATGTTCTGTACCCTACGCATCCTGCACCCATTTCTGAAGCATTGTTGCCAATGCTTCAGAACGTGGTCCGGGCATGGGCCACGCTTTCGACATTCCCTCGGGAACCATCCCGAGCCTTCTTTGTCGCCAAAATGTGTTTGGCAACTGTTATCATAGCATACCGTCCACGACATCGCATTATGCTGTGCTTGTTGTTCTATTTCCTTGAGTTCTTCATCTGTTGGCCCTATGAATGAGTATTCGGGGCTGGTGGGTGTAGTTCGGCGTGGGCTATCGCCTTAGTCCTCGTGTGAATGCAACAGTGTGGGAGCCTTTTCCTCGCTTTTGTCTTGGTTGAACGTGATCGTCACCTGGGCCGGGCTTGCCTGGGTATCGCTGGTGGAAGGTTGAGATTGCATCTTGTGCGTGTTCAAAGTTGTGTGTGAAGTACCAAGTTTTATTGTATTCGGGCGAATATCCTGTCCACTTGGCTCGGTATTGGAGGTGACTGTGGAACAAGCGGAAATTGACTATTTCGTGGAGCTCGTATTCTGGTTCTCCATTGAGTTCGATTGGAGGAGGAGGAATAAGTGTTAGTGAGGGAAACTTATTGTTGTTGTGTAATTTGAGGAGTGAGATGTGGAATGTATTGTGTATTCGCATTGCGGAGGGAAGGTCGAGTTTATAAGCTCGGCTGCCCACTCTTTCCAATATCCTGAATGGTCCGATTTTCTTGAAGTCCAATTTCTTTGATAGTCGTGTCGTATGGATATTGCATGGTATTAGCCATACCATATCTCCTGGTTGTATGTTCGGATCTGGTCTTTGGTGTTTATCGTATTGTTCCTTTTGTCGTTGTTGTGCTTGACTCATTTCATATTGTAATGTTTCATGTAGTTTCCCCATATCGGTTTTATCTGGTATCACATCATTAATCATATGATTTGTGGTCTGACTTTGTGGATGTTGTCCGTACTTCACGAAGAAGGGTGTCATGCCAATTGTTTCTCGCTTTCCATTGTTGTATGCGAATTCGGCCATAGATAACAGCTTATACCAATCATCTTGTTGATAATTGACGTAGGCCCTCCAATATTGTTCGAGTATCGCATTTACCCGTTCCGTTTGTCCATCTGTTTGTGGGGGGAATGCTGTGCTCATCCTGTTTTGTATCCCCATTTCTCCGGTTACTTTCTTCCATAGTCCCGATGTGAATAGTGTTCCTCGATCAATAATGATATTTTTTGGGATGCCATGAAGTCGGAAGACCTCTCGGAAGAATGCTTGTATAAAATCCCTTGTGTTGATATCTTTTCTGACCGGAATGAAATGATTCATTTTGGTCAGACGATCCACCACGACCAGGATGCTATCGCAATTTTCCGATACCAGTAGATCCGTGATGGAATCTATAGTAATTGTTTCCCATGGTCGTTTGGGAACTTCATTTGATTTCAGTAATCCATATAGTACTTGTTTAGCCGTTTTTGTCCTTTAGCATATGTTGCAGTTTTTGACATATTGTTTGACATCTTCACGTAGTCCTGGCCAATAGAATAACCTTGTGATGAATTCTGTGGTTTTAGCTGTTCCCCCATGTCCTGCCATTCAGATATCGTGGTGTTGTCGTATGATGTTTGTCCTTATCTCTTCCTCTTCTGAGATCCATTGTTTTCCGTCGTACCACATATTTCCATCCTTCCATTGGCATAAACCCAGAGCAATTCCTTTCATCTCCTTTTTTCCTTCCTTCAATACTTTTCTTATTGCCTGAATTGTTTTGTCTTTCTTATTTGTGTTCTCAATTTTCTTTTCCTCCATCGATGTGAATTGGATAATCTCCATTGCCTCGAAGTAGGTTTTTGGTAATAGTGTTCGTGTTTTTTGTTTGATTCTTTCGTCTTCTTTCGTTTGTGGTTTGTCACTTGCAATCTTTGTGAGAGCATCTGGCTTACCACTCTCTTTGCCTGGTCAGTATTCGATTTTGAAGTTGTATTTGTTGAGGTGTTCCATCCATCTTATCTGGTGGACGTTCAATTCTTTCATATTCATGAACGGGACCAACCTTTTGTGATCGGTTAGAACTCGGACCGGATGGTCGTTGTTCAAAACGTATCTCCTCCATTCCTTCAATGCTTGAACTATCGCTAATAGTTCTTTATTTGCAACATTGTAGTTGCACTCTGCGGGGGTCATTGTCTTAGATCGGTAAGACACTGGCCTCTATTTTCCATTATTGCATTGTTGGGATAGTATGCCTGAGCATACATATTTTGAGGCGTCCGTTTCGATCATTGTCCTTCAGTTTGGGTTGAAATGAACCAGTATGGGTGCCGAGGTTAGATACATCCATATTGCATTGTATGCTTTTTGTTCCATTTCTCCCGGTTCCTATTTCTTGTCTTTCGTTGTTAGGTTATAGAGTGGTTTTGCAAGCCTGCTAAATCCCTCTATGAACCTTCGATAAAAGTTGCCGAATCCCATAAAGCATTGAACATCTGTCTTGTTGTTTGGTTTGGCCCAGTCCCATATGGCTGCTGTTTTGACAGGGTCGACTTTGACCCCACTTTGATTGATGATAAATCCAAGGTATTCTGTTTCTTCTTTATGGAATTCGCATTTTGTTGGTTTGATCTTCATTCCTGATCCTTGTATTGTGGCCATGATATTGCTGATATCCTTTCGGTGTTGCTATATGTTTTCCGAGTATATGAGTACATCGTCCAAGTATACAATACATCATATGTCGAGGTACTTATTGAGTACCTTGTTGATCCATCTCTGGAATGAAGCCGGTGCATTGGTTAGCCCGAAGGGCATAACCAAGTATTTGAACATTCCGTATCTTGAGGCGAATGTAGTCTTCCATTCGTCTCCTGCCTTGATGAGTATATTGTGGTATGCGTCCTTGATGTCGAGTTTGGTGAAGTATGTTTTCTGACTGCAGTCTATCCAGTGCTTCTCCAATCAAGGGTAGTGGATATTGGTCTTTCTTGGTAACCGAATTGAGAGCTCTGTAGTCCACGCAGAGTCTCATTTTTCCGTCTTTCTTTTGGACGAATAGTATTGGAGATCCTCCTGACGCGAAAGAGTCCCTGATCCATCCTTGCTTTAAGTTTTACTCGATGTACTTCCTGAGTTCTTCGAGCTCTGCTTCTCCTAGTGGATATAACTTCTTGTAGGGAATTTCATTTGTCTTTCCCGTTTTATCGTCTTTATCCAGCTGAATTCTGTGATTGATTCCTTGTCTTCGAGGTGGTAGCTAGGTAGCTTCTTCTTCTTGGAACAGGTTCGTGAATTGATGATATTCCCTTGGAACCAATTCTCTCCATCCCTTTTTACTTTGGTATTTCTTATCCTGGATTGCTAGCTCTGTGCTGATATTGAATTTCGCTAGGACTGCTTTTTCATCTTTGTATGTCTATTTGAGAATTCCTGTTGTATCTCCCCTCCGATAGTACCTTCTAAAGGCTTGTGCTGTGATCTCTTTGATCTTGATTCTTTTTGTTGTACCAGGCTGGTTTTGGTCCATGCTTCCAAATCCCTTTTCTTCTCTTGTAGTTTCTTCCAGTTGATCTACTTCATGCAGATCCTCATTGTTGACTTTTTCTATTATCAACTGTGCGATTCGATTGCCTTTTTGGACTTGGTAGTCCTCTTGAGCCAGGTTGGCCAGGACCACTTTGATTTCACCTGTATAGTTGATGTCGATTACCTCGGCTATAGTCATGAGTCGATGTTTGACTGCTAGACCACTGTGGTGTGCTATTCATCCATAGGTGCCTTCTGGTAGTCCGATGGCTATTCCTGTTGCTATCATTGCCTGCCCGTTGGCAGGTATCTTGATTCCTTCGTTCGCATACAGGTCGTGTCCTGCTGCCCCTTTGGAACCCTTGGTAGGCACTCTTGCCTCTTGGTCCAGTCTTTGTATCTGGACTCTTTTATCTTGCCGCATCACGGCGAACTCTGCATGCAAAGTTTCTTCTTCCACTTCTCGTATCGGTGTCGAGTAAACCACAAGTGAACTGTTGAGACATTGTGTCGCACATAGTTCGCTTGTAAAGGTCATCTTGTTCTCGTTCCAATCGATTGTCGGATTATGCTTTCGTAACCATGGCATCCCTAGGACTATCTCATGGTTTTTAAGATCTGCTACCTGAAAGGTTGCCGTTTCCCTATGGCTGTCAATGTCCATAGGTACTATCACTGTATGGGTTATCGGACCCATAGCGCTTAGCTTTCTATCCGCTAGGTAGACTTGTCTCGCTTTCTTTGCTTGTTTGGTGTGGAGGCCATATTTGTCACAGATTTCTTTGTCGATGAAGTCTTCGGTAGCCCCAGAGTCGAGCATTGCATATATTGTTTTTTCTTCATTTTCTTCGTTGTATATCTTCGTTTTGATCATTACATGATCTCTGTCTTCTTATCCTCTTTGTGTGTGTAGTGCCGTATAGTAGTTTGCTAACTTGATGGGTTTCCAGGTCCATATCTTGGGTCTCCCAGACCACCGTTTACTGTGGACCCTTGTCGTTTTCCGCCAGTGAATCTTCTGCGATCATTTCGCGAATGTTGCTCCTTTTCTGATTTTGAAAACGATTATTTCCAGCAGCTTTGGTCCCTTGGTATCCGCTGTTGGGTCGGCTTCTGCATTCTCGTATCCTATGTCCTGCTTTTCCGCACCTTAGGCAGAGTTTCCCGTTTATTCTTCTGGCGTATTCTTCCTTAGACAGGTTCAGAGCAGGTCCTGCTCTTGATTTGTCTAACTCCATTTGCTCGCGTGGTAGTAATGCTCGACTTTCTCCTCGAGCTGCTTGCGGTTTGAAGGTTCTGTCCACATTTCTGGATGATTGGACTACCCTGTGTACTATAGTGTTTTCCGAGTTGCTTCGAACCCTGTTTAGTTTGCTTTCCTTATCGATCGCCCATTTTGCAATCGTTCTGCTATTGTATAGCGTAGGTCGGAGATTCCCCATGCCTCTCGCAGTCTCTTGCTGCAGTTTCTTAGGAGGACGATGTAGAGAGTAGCATCATCAAACTCTGCCTCGTATTCCAATAGTCGGCATTCATTCTAGTATGCTGAGAATGTTTGTTTTCCTTGTTGGAGTTTTTCTAGCTTTCATCATGCTCTTTCTTTGGCGTTAGGATCTCCAAATTGTTTGAAGAGTGTCACCTTGAACTCTTTGTATGTGACCCATTCCCTCTGCTTTCTTCCATTTTGGAAATGCATGATCCATTGTCCCGTGAGTCCTCTGAGTAGAGAGTCCATGTATGGAATTTTGATTTCGTCATAGTGATCTCCATATCCCTTGAAGGCAAAATATCCTTCACACTGTGCTATGAATATTCGTAGTTTGTCTTCGGCTCCTTCGTATGTGTCGGGTTCCTTTGCTTTCAGTCGTTGGACGTTTCCTTGTCCTGTATTTCGTGTTGCTGCGAGAAATGCCTGAAACTGATTTTCAGTCTTTCTAAGTATGCTAGTTCCTGGTGCCGGAGTAGTTGGGGCCGGTGGCCCAGGTACTGCTGATCCCGACATTCTCCCGGGTCGTGGAGTTCCTGCTGGAGAGCTATCAACTGGTGATCCTTTCTCTAGGGTTACTGGGCTTGCTGCTCTCGAGGGTTCTGTTAAGACGTGATCTAGGGCATCGCTGAATCCTCCAAGGTTAAGGTTTTGATCGTCGATGTCGACATCTCCTTCCCTGTCTGGATTGAAGGATGCCATCTTGTATCATTTAGCATCGCACTAGGTGACACTTTGTAATGTAACGATCCCTCCTCAGATGGTTAGTTCTTGACGATAGGGAACGATACTTCTCTTCTTTTTCTTCTTCTTCCTTCGTCTTACGTTAGCGATAGGCCTCTGCCTATGTTACCGATAGTACAAGACCTTTGTCTTCTATCGGAAACGCCTATCGTAAGTTTTCTCTAACTCCTCTTCGTGAAGAGCCCTGCTTGGCGTAACAATAACATTGCAACAAAGATAAAGATGGTAAAGTTGTTTTTATATTCGTTAAAGCAATAAGTAGGAAAAGTACTTAGAACAAAGTGTGAAGAACTTATCTTCCTTGGCTGCATCGGCCTCCTTATATAGTATTCTTCCCGCCCGTAGTCATGTGACCTAAAGTGGTCACATGTGCGAAACCAAATCATAATAAACTAGTCATGTGACCAAAGTGATCACAAGCTCAAAACCCATGACCTCATAGCGAGGTCATGTACAAAAACTTATAAACCAATCATAATGCAATAAACAAGTCATATGACTCGACTGAGTCATGTGTGCGAAACCCATGACCTCATAACGAGGTCATGTGCAAAACATAAATCATATGCACAAGGCTTACCTGCAAGACACCCTCGCAAGGCATACTCGCCAGGTGCACGTCCCATGACTCATATTTGAGCCATGTGCAAAAGCATCACAAATCCCACACATAACAAATTATATGACCTGAATGAGTCATATGTGCGAAACAATAACATACCTGTGACTCATAACTATGTGTCATGTGAAAACCTCTTTTATGCTAAGCCATGTTCGTGATATGTAGTTTCCAACAGGTTTGCTACAATGTATTAATTGGACCACAAGTATAATATGTTGAAGTAGTCTAATATGGGTTGGGGAGGAACTAAAGTGCATGTGTTTAGTGAACAGACCAAATGAAATCGGCTTTTGCCAAGACACTTTTTCGTACGCTATGTACTCGAGTACTATATTATGATAATATCATGCCATATTATTTGCTGACCCCCCTGTTCATTGACCCAAAACCGGCTCCTATGCCAGTCCTCTACTCTACTTTACTCGTACCATACTCCTCATCTACCCTCGCCAATCTCACTATCAGTCCAGACCCAAAGCCACATTCTTCTAATACAACCTCCACCTCCAAAACATCAGCCACTCCCACCTCCTCACTAGCTATAAATTTACCCTAATTGGCCCGATCCACCAGCCTCGCTTGATAAACTGCCATTCTCTTTGGTGGGACAGCCACATACCTCCAACCTACAGTATGGTACTTTCACCGGGGACAAGTATGTTATAGTATCATAAGCGCTTGAATAATCAGACCATGTACTAAGATGCTGGAGTTTTTCCCTTTCTCCCTTTTGGGCCGTCACCGTAATACTTAAACTGACACATTTGCCCACACTTCAACTACAAACTCGAAATGATCCGGCTCATCCACGTACTCATATCTCTGGGCCAAGAATTGGCACTCCTTCTGCCAACCCATAAGAAGTATAGTATTCAAGACAGTGCTAATGGCATAAGATATTGTCTGGGGACAAAATTAACTAGCTCTCAACGGCAATGGCAACACTCCCCTCCTCATCACCCCGCTCCCTCAACACTTCCTAAAGAAATTGCTCTACACCAATCAAAACCAAACCAATTTACTTAATTTCTTTTTTCAATAAACTATGCTTCCTATTCTTCGCAGTCATGCCAAACAGCCTATTCCCTCCAAGCATCTTTCTGAGTTTACAAGGTGACTAATTCTCGGGTTACGCGAGCCTCAGATGACAAATCACCAAATTTCCCACTACCTTGATATTCCTCTCAGTACTGTTAAAAGCACATTTGCAAAGAGAGATCAAGAGAGCAAGGAGATTGAAGGTAGAGGAAGACATCCTAAAACTACTAAGTTGCAGGATGATGCTATGGTAGAGGAAGCTCTCAAAAATTGCCATACCAGCTACTCTGAGATTGCTGAGAGAGTGGCTTCCAATGTTTCTTCTAAGACTGTGAAGAGAAGACTTACACAAAAGCTTCTTAAAGAGTAGATGGCATAAGAGAGGATTCATTTAGATGAGGATCTAGCTCAAAAGAAATTGGAATGAGTATTAGCCCATAGGAATTAGACAAGGCAGATGTGGAGAAGGAAGGCAATGTGGGGGGATAAGGTAGCTGTGGAGAGGGGAAGAGGAAAGAGCAGAAAATGGGTATTTAGATACCCAAAAGAAAAGTGGAATAAGGATTGTGTTGAACCTACTGCTAGGAAAGGAGAGAGAAAGATTAGTCAGATGATGACTGGTTGTTTCTATGGTCAAACTCATGGTCTTTTTTTACCTGTTTTTCCTGATCCTACTTCTGCTGGAAGTGGAGTGACTGGAAAGTCAATTATTGATGTTTGTGATCAATATGACTTTCCAGGGATATGGGAGGATATCAAGGAGCATGTTGGAGAGGAAGAGGTATTTTTGATCATTGACAATGCTAAGACTCACTTGCCTTTCAGGAGATGGCTCAGGAGAAAGGGAATTTCTCTGATGGAAATTCCTCCCTATTCACCAGACCTTAATTCAATTGAAAATGTTTGGTCTCTGGTGAAAGACAAGCTTTATAAGCACTATCCTGAGCTGTTTCTCCTGAAGGGCCCTGTCAATGAGATCAAAAACATTATAGAGGAGGCTATCACTCATTGTTGGGAACTTCTGGACCCAAAGGTTTTTAATACTTTGGCAGAATCAATGGTAGATAGGGTGGAAGCAATTATTAAGACTGATAGATGATATACTAAATATTAATTTCTACTATGTATTTATATTTTTTAATTTTCTTTTGGGTTTTCATGATAGTGGGTTAGTGGGGAAGTGTGGTTGTCATCACCAAAGATTTTCCGGCCATTGACAGCTAGTTAATTTTGTCCCCGGACAATACAAGTATCCTGTGACAGCGACCACATCATGCATTTGACAACGGGTCTTGCAAGGAATTAGATGTTTTCCTTTCAAGCCACCAGGTCCACCCAATATGTCACGAATGTGGCTTAGCGAGAAAAGGGTTTTCACGTGACGCATAGTTATGAGTCACAGGTACGTTATTGTTTCACACATATGACTCATTAGGGTCATATGATTTGTTATGTGTGGGATTTGTGATGCTTTCGCACATGGCTCAAGTATGAGTCATGGGACGTGCACCTGACAAGTACGCCTTGCGAGTATGCCTTGCGGGTAAGCCTTGCGCATATGATTTATGTTTTGCACGTGGCCTCATTCTGAGGTCATGGGTTTCGCACATATGACTCAGTCAAGTCATATGACTTGTTTATTGCGTTATGATTGGTTTATGAGTTTTATACATGACCTCGCTATAAGGTCATGGGTTTTTGAGCATGTGATCACTTTGGTCACATGACTAGTTTATTATGATTTGGTTTCGCACATGTGACCACTTTAGGTCACATGACTACAGGCGGGAAGAATACTATATAAGGAGGTCGATGCGGCCGAGGAAGATAGGTTCTTCACGCTTTGTTCTAAGTACTTTTCCTACTTCTTGCACTCCGTGTCGGAAGTGAGTATAACCAATCCTTTACCTTATTATGCTCGCGATAAATACTTCATCTACTGTTACTTGTTTGTGTTTTTCGTTTCGGGCGGTCGGTTAGAAGTTGTTGTTCTCGCTTAGAAGATACTTCAGTGTGAGATATCCGTGGCCTGGTCCCGGTAATCACTGAGTATAGTTTGGGCGAGGATGGCGTCTTTGACAGCCTCCTCCTCCACGGATTCTCCCCCCCCTTCGAGGATGTCGTCCCCTGTTCGGTTCGACTCCAACCCCTCCTCCTCGTTTGCGACAGCCCGTGCGGCCCTGTCTCTTGCGCCTGCTACTGAGGCCGACCGTGGCCTCATCCCTACCACCACACGGTCTTATGTTGCACCCAAAGGAAACTTTAAGTTTTTACAGTTCCAACGCTGCCACGGGTGTCAGAACACGGTGAACCTGCAGTTTGATGATTTGGTCCCGCAAACAGTCGCTGACGCGACCGTTGCCACAATGAAAGAAGTGGAGGTTTTGGTGAGAGGTTTCCTGATCAGGAGAGGCTGTTCAGCTACATGTGGCTTGAGCAAAGACACTACCACAGTTGGCTCTTCGTTCGGTTCAACTCGGACCGTGGCTTGGAATACTCTCCGCCCCCCGCACCTTCCCCTCCTAAAGATTCTCAGGCTGTAGTCCCTGAATCCTCCATTCCCCCCGCCAAGGACAACTCGACTACCACCACGGTTGAGGCCAGCTCTTGGTCCGCTACTCCTCCCCTCACTAGGGCTGTCCAAAGCAAGATGCCCAGCTTCTTCCGCCAGGCCCACAATACCGGGACCGGCTCCTCGACCCCCTCCTTTTTGGCAGGAATGTCTTCAGGCGAAAGGGCTCTTTACGAAACCCCAAAGTTCAAGCTGGACGACCCTGATGACCAGGATTACAACCCTCCTACCACTGGAACACGCCACCGGACACGGTTGACATCTCCCATTAAGCGATCTGCTGCTCCTCTCCTTGGTCCCCAATTTTTGAGGGCTATCAACATTGATGAGGGACGGGAAAAACAGATTGTCCTCGCTCTTCCCGGCATACCCCTAGGGATTCACCATGGACGCCTGGCCATCCCTCCGCCTGTAGTGCTCCCATCGACAATCGAGGCTACACCCCTCTCTCCATCACCGCTGATGACTGAGGATGTCCTACCCACCTCTGAGGTGCTGGCTAGGGACACACCTATGGAGCTGGATGACGGGCGCAACTCGGAAGTGACTGGTTTGGGCGACAGCTTACACGCCCCTTCACCAGCCATGGGTTCATCACCTCCGCCTATTACTGGACGATGGGTGTCACCTCCTGGAGGCCAACTAGAGGGTTCCTCAGAAGCCCCTAGTGGAGGTTCAACTCCACTGGAAGTTCTGCTCCCAGAAACCCAACCAGAGGACGCCGACGCTGTGGTAGCCCAGGCGGACTCAATTATGGCAGGTGTCTGTGAGATGCTGGACGCTGGTAGGACCCCCTCTTCTGGACCCCGCTCAGGTAGTATAATCGGATCCATGTTGGAAGATCTGGAGGACATCCAGTCTGGTAATACTCAGCCTCTCCTTTCCTCGGAGTCTGGGTCGATTGAAGACGACACAGTACAGGACGTAGGAACTTGGAAGAACAGTGGCCCCACCTTTGACAATAAACGTCCAAGGAACGGGATAAACTACTGGAGCCGAGTTCATCTCTTGGAACGGGCAGTAAAAGCACTGGCCGACATTGTTGGCAGGCAAGGGGAGGAAATTGAAGCCCTTCAGGTGAGGTTATCCCCGCACCACCGCTCCTCACCAGCTGTACCTCATAGTACCTCCGATGTTTCGTCGGAGCTTACCCTACTATCCGCTACCTCTGAGAAAAAGGAGGCCTCTAAGGAGGCTCCTACTGCTAAGGCCTCTTTTACAGAGGTAGTAAAACGAATGGCATACGTGCCCAAGCCCCCCGCTGGCCCACAGGAACGGGTACGTCCTGCCAGGCCTGTATCAGCAGCCTCATCACACCAGTCCAGCAGCAGTGGCAGCTCCTCTAGTGAAGGGGGGGTAGTCTTGCGGGTAGACCGAGGAGGTGAAGGCAAGTCGGTTCACTGGAAAGAAGAGGAAGGGGTGGAGGAAGATGAAAAGAAAAAACGGAGGAAGCATGGCAAACGCCTGAGTAGTAGTGCCAGGAGGAAAAGAAAGGCTGCCAGAGAGGCTGGTGAAGAAAAAGAAGCGGCGACCCCGGCCAAGACTCAGGGGAAGGCTGATAAACAGGAATTAGCTCCGAAGGTTGCGGTACCTGCTACTACGGCAGCCCAATCCGGACCAGCTGCCCTGGCCAGCGTCAAGGTAGACGCGACTCAGACATGGCAGGAATACAGACGGGTACCAATGGGACCCCCAGACCCACTGAACTCGGTACCGCCACCGCCGCGCTCATCGCCAACCCCGAATGCTAGAGGGAGGCACATCACCATGCGCTTCGCTACTCGAAAGAAGGTTGCCCTGCCAGAGGGTGTCGATATTGAGGCAATCCGAAATCGGATAAATGTGACCTTTTCCAATCAGGGAAAGATTTGAGGAAATGCTCCTTATATTCGCGCAGGGCATGTCTGGCCGGAAATTGGATGTATTTTCCTGACCTTGGCAGCACACTCGGTGACAGAGCTAGGCAACAGGCTGGACAAGGCCAGGCTCGATCTGCTTAGGGAATTGTCACTTCCAGAATTTGAATTCCAGAGAAATCTGGAAAAGGTAAATATCTTTGTTTCTGGTGTTCCGCTTGCTGGCATAGGACGGGGATCGATCTGGAAGGTGGAAGGATGGATTGGAAGCGCGGCTTTTGATGGCCTTCGCACTGATTTGGAGCAATCCAATACTGGTGTAGTTACTGTTTCCCGGCCCGATATTATGGGATCCATACACGCTACTGAGGCACGGCCAATGCTGCAAGGCTTGCGGCATCCGCTTTGTAGTGGAAAATAATGAGGCCATCAAGGAAAGACTGGTGGAGGGAAAGATTTGGTTGCGAGGAGGAGCCCGCAATGTCAGAATTTTTGAAGAGCATCGCCCCCTCAAGGTATGTGGTAAGTGCCTGGAAACCGGCCACTTTGAAGCGACATGTGGCCGCCCCCCTCGGTCCCGATTCTGCTTTGGAGAGCACTTTTCTCGAGAACACATGTGCAGCAAACTGGCTTGTCCCGGAGGGGTGGGCCAGGCCTGTGGACATACCAGGAGACAGTGCTAGTTGTGTGACCGAATGGACCACTTCACGGGGTACGAGCGATGCCCAGGTATCAAATCATCATCCCCGACTCCACCTTCCTCGCCTGCTGGACAGGGAAAGGCCACACCGACCACGCCCGCGAAGGAACAGGTCAAGGAACTGGGGCCGCAGGGTAAGAGGGTAGAAAGGAATAGGAGGAGAAGAAGCTGAAGCCGTGGAAGATCCCCGACACCCAGGCTGGTCGAGATTAGCAGTGATGAGGAAGAGGAGACTCCCCGCCATAAGTCAGAAAAGGCCAAGGGTAAGGAACCGGAACGGCCTTCCCCCTCCCCAGCACGTGGGATTTTAAAAACTAAGGGTGGTACTGCCACCAAGCCCCGCGATGAGGAAATAAGTTGGGTTGCCCGGGATCCAGATACCGGCTCCGCCTATGCCTCTGGCCCTTGTGGCCTGAGTGGATCAGTTGAAGCCCCCTTTTAATGCTTATTACGACATTGGCATTAAACGTGAGGAGGAGTAGTCGGAATCGGGCGCTGGCGTTTGATGTGTTTTCCTTTGTTGATTTGTTTTTTATTATTGAACCTCCTGTTGATCGAGAGGGACAGCATGTACCAGTGGATGTTGATGGGTGGGATTTGTTTTCCTTTGTTAAGGGGTCAGGTGTTGAGGTGTTTGTTGGGTCCCACATTTGTGGGCTATTTGAGGTGGTTAGGCACGGGGAAGGTAGTGCTCAGATTGGGTATTGGGAAAAAGGGGCAAAGAAGGTACTCGCTGGAGTTTATTTTCGACCCGGCTATACCAAGGACCAGTTTCTTCGATGGTTGGATGAGTTTGGGGGACCTGACATCGCGTTTGGAGACTTCAATGCCAGACATCAAGACTGGGATCCCAACACGGACCATAACAATACAGGAGGACGGTGGCTGAAACAGTGGTTCACGGCTCCGGCTCGGGATATGAATATGGTGCTGCCGACAGTGCCAACCTTTCAAGATATTTCCAGAATCGACCTATGCCTACACAGGGCGCTATATGTCCGACATCGATACATGGACACCGCTGGCTGTGAGTACAGTGCTCAAGTCCTTAAGCTGAAGGTGGACCTTCCTGACAATGTTATGCGTCGGAGACTGGCTTGGAAAAAAGCAGTCTGGGAAAAAGTCGGGAAACAGCAGGACGTTCTCAAGGAGGTAGAAGATGAGAAGCTGTGGGAAGGTGTGAAGCGTGTGGTAGACGCACTCCCACGGGCCTCCATTGGCAGAGGTCGGTGCGAGTAGTGGACACCAGAGTTGGAAACGATGAGGCTGGATGTGGCTCGGCTACGACGATACTCCAAGCGCAAGGTGGAGCAGATGGAGGACTACAAGCTGGTCAGGAGTGTTTACCGGGCTTGCCTATTAAGGGCCAGGTTCGAACACATCAGGGCCAAGATAGCTGAGAGCCAGGACTCGGACATTTTTCGGCTAGCACGAAAATTGGAAGCCAAGCGGATGCTTCCTTCCATGACCAGGCCTGATGGGTCCTACGCCACGACACATTCCGACATCAGCGACCTGGTCGCACAACAGCTATCCCCTGGTGATCCTGCTCCTTGGAACGACTCCGTAATTGATATGGACAGTGCCCAGAAAATGGAGATCACCCTCACTAGGTCCCCTATGAACATGGGCCCAGGAGAAGATGATATTGGGTATCCCTTCATAAGGTTCTGGAAGCGAAGGGATACGGCAACTTTGAGGCGTTTGGTCGACTATGGGTTACGTCACAATATTCTGGATTGGCATTGGGCAGAGGTAGTGCTCATACCAAAGATTGACAAACCCAGATACGACGTCGTCAAGTCATGGAGAATGATACACCTCCTCCCGACACCTGCAAAGGTTGCAGAACGCGTGGTCTTGCTGAGACTGGCCATGTGTCTTGACCTGGGGGAAACACAATTTGGTTCTCGCCGGAAGAGGGGGGTTCATGACACCATGGCTGTGGTCTTTGAGTTCCTACGGCACAATGAGGGCTATAAACGACTGATCTTGTCCATGGATGTTGAAGGAGGATTCGATAACATTGATGTTGACCTTCTGTCAGACTTCCTGGTCGCCCGGGGGTGTCCATTGAACCTGTGTCAGTGGGTGCGAAGATGGACGTCCTGCCGGTCAATTCGCTTCCGGTTTAATGGATACGTCTCTAAGGCCTACTATGTCAGCAAAGGGGTGCCTCAGGACTCGCCTCTCTCTCCTTTTCTCTTCGGGGCCTACATGGCGGATATATTCACACTCCGAATGCGCTACTCCCCTGGGGTCCGACAATTGGTGATCTCATATGTTGATGACGGGGTTATCATGGTGGCTGCAGAGTCTTGCAATGCTGCCCGGTACTATGCGGGGGAAATTTTTGCAGACTGCGATCGCATAGCAAGGGCTAGGGAGATGGGGTTTAGGGCCCTCAAGACCCAGTGGATCGGGTTTGGGGACAGGGCGTGGGGGGGTATGGAGTTGTTGGGAGAGATGGTTTTGCCTTCTGAGGATTTACGGGTTCTTGGGTATAGGTTTAATGTATTTCTTAACTTTTCTTCTCATATAAAGTATTGGTTGGAAAGAGGGTTGGGTGTTAGGAGAAGAATTTTGGCGTTGGGAAGGAGGTTTGGGAGTGTTGGAGGGCTTGGGGCATGGGAGACTTACCGCTTGGTGCAGGCAGCATCCCTTCCGACCGTGTATTACAGGCTTGAGTTTGTAACCGACCATGGGTTGTATGTGAAACAGATTCAGGTCCACGTCAACGACTGCCTCCGGTCTGTCTTCCGGACCCCCATGAGGCTGGCAAACATTGTACTGCTAGCTGAGTTCGGAACACCACCTGTTGCCATCCAAGGGAGGTATCAGCAGAGGAGGTGCTACAGCCGATTTATTAACTACCAGTACTGTGATCGACACCCGTGGTTCGGTGAGATACGGCATGACTGGAAGCAGGAAGGAATGGTGGCACACCGGCAGAACTCGGACAAGGAACTCACCTGCCGCCCCACGATTACGATTGGGAAGGACAAGGCTGTGATGGCTGCACGCTACCGTTCGCTGTACACAGATCTCTGCAAGTCCTCGAATGTGGTTATATACACGGACAGGTCCAAGTCCTCTGAAGGGGCTGGTGCAGCATGGGCAATATTTGAGAAAGGAGCCCTAACCTGTGTCGATGGGTGCTCGGTTCCCCTGTCTTGGAGCATTGTTGAATGTGAGCTATTTGCAGTTGTTTGTGCACTCCGATATGCCCGAATGATGGCCAAGAGGCGCCCGGTCCATGAATTTCTGGACTTTGTGCCCGCCCTCACCCTAGTAGATGGGATGTTTTCGGAGGGAGATTCGGCTGAAATGTGGGAAGTTATGGCGCCATTGTTTAATGAGTTCAGCCATGTCAACATTAGCTGGGTTCCGGGACACATGGGCATTGATGGCAATGAGATGGTGGACAAAAAGGCTAAGGCCTGCGTGGGGCGCCCATTGCGGCCGCTGAGTTGGGAAGGGGTAAGCTTTGGGATTGGGCATGCGGCATTGGCCTGAGAATTGCGAAAAGCAGAGTGGGGTTCATGGCACAACAGGGAGGGACACGGGTATTATGCTCGTGAACCTAGGGCACCTCGACATCTTCGAGGCCTCACCCGTATGGACTCCTATGTTTTACTGAGAATTCGCAGCGGGACCGGTTTGGTCGGGCATGACAGCTGTGCAGGGAAGGATGATAGACACCACTGGACTGAGTGCCCCCGCTATACTATAGGGCGGTCCGCTGACGAGGACTTGTACAAGGATTCGACGATATTGCGGTGGAAGTCCTGGTGGGTAAGCCACAGGTGGTTAGGCCTAGGAATTCCCCGGCATGTTGAAACGGTGGATGGGGAGTTGGTAGTGGCAGGTAACCCCTTTGACGGCACACGGATGGTGGAAAGAAGTGGTCAGTTGGCGACGGTAGAGGACCCCATGACCTGCATCCGGTGTGAGAAGAAACACGATGGCAGTGGATGCGTTCTACCGGGGTTGGTAACCATGCCGAAGAAGTGGTTTTTCTTGCCCGACCAGCGACGCTGTGATTGTCCCTGCTGTGAGACTGCGATTTCGGCGACGGCCACCCAGAAATGAGTCACCTTCACCGAACACTTTGAGAAAAAGCCCCGCTGTTTACGAACGTGTCACGATCGGTTTTGGCATTCTCGGCACCAGTAATTGGACGAGCTGGACCTTGCGACTCGGATGTCGGTGGTTTTGCGGTGGGCTAAGACAAAAGGGTTGTTGAAAGAGGAGCGCTGTTCATTTTGTGGGATGGTTCTGGCCGAGGGATACGTGGACCTGGGACTACACTATAAAAGGACGGAGGGATGTTGGGATAGACTGTATGTTTCCTTTGTTGAGTATGTGGGACAGATTGTGTTGGAGGCAGATAGGGGTGAGGGTATGAGACGGTGGCTGGGTGGCGAGGTGGGAAGACTCATTAATCCGGGACAGTACTAGTTGCTACGAGCGCCCATGAGCCCATTTAGGTAGTGATTTTGGGATTTATGTTTGGGGGGAGTGATTGCGAGGCGGAATAGTCCGCGGTAGTGTATTTTAGATAGTTTTGTTTTATGGGGCGTGGGGGAGACTGGTCGTATGCCGGTGTCGGCAGTACTAGTATAAATAAAATTAGATTGAATTCTAAGTACTTTTCCTACTTATTAGTTTAATGAATATAAAAAACCTTTACGATCTTTATCCTTATTGCAACAGTATCGTTACGCCAAGTAAGGCGCTATACGAAGAAGAGTTAGAGAAAGATTACGATAGGCATTCCCGGTAGAAGACAAGGGTCTTGTACTATCGGTAACATAGGCAGAGGCCTAGAGCTATCGTAAGACAGAAGAAGAAGAAGACAGGAAGAGAAGTATCATTCCCCATCGCCAAGTACTAACTCTCCAGAGAGGGATCGTTACATTACAAAGCGTCACCTAGTGCGACACCAAACGATACAAGACGGCATCCTTCAACCAAGAAAGGGAAGGAGACATTAACATCGATGATCAAAATCTTAATCTAGGAGGATTCAGCGACGCCCTAGATCACGTCTCAGCAGAACCCTCAAGAGCAGCAAGCCCAGTAACCCCAGAGAAAGGATCACCAGTCAATAGCTCTCCTGCTGGAACTCCACGACCCGAGAGAATGTCGGGATCAGCAGTACCTGGGCCACTGGCCCCAACTGCTCCGGCACCAGGAACCAGCATACTTGGAATTACTGAAAATCAGTTTCAGGCATTTCTTGCAGCCACGCGAAATACAGGGCAAGGAAATATCCAACGACCAAAAGCAAAGGAGCCTGACACATACGAAGGAGCCGAAGATAAGCTACGAATATTCTTAGCGCAATGCGAGGGATATTTTGCCGTTAAGGGATACGGAGATCACCATGATGAAATTAAGATTCCATATGTGAAATCTCTACTCAGAGGACTCGTGGGACAATGGATCATGCCCTTCCAAGATGGAAGGAAGCAGAGGGAATGGGTCACATATGAAGAGTTCAAGGCGACACTATTTGAACAATTTGGAGATCCCAACGCCAAAGAAACAGCAAGACAAAAGCTAGAAAAACTCCAGCAAGGAAAACAAACGTTCTCAGCATATTGGAACGAATGTCAACTGTTGGAATACGAGGCCGAGTTGGATAATGCGACTCTCTACATCATCCACCTGAGAAACTGCAGTGAGAGACTCCCAGAGGCATGGGGAATCTCTGACCTGCACTATACGATAGCCGAACGATTTGCAAGATGGGCAATCAACAAAGAAAGCAAATTAAACATGGTTCGGAGCAACTCGGAAAACACTATAGCACATAGAGTGGTCCAATCATCCAGGAATGTGGATGGGACCTTCAAACAGCAAGCACCTCGAGGAGAAAGTCGAGCATTACCACCAGGCGAACCAATGGAATTAGACAAGTCAAGAGCAGGGCCTGCTCTGAATCTGTCTAAGGAAGAATACGCCAGAAGGATGAATGGGAAACTATGTCTAAGGTGTGGAAATGTAGGGCATCGGATACGAGAATGCAGAAGCCGGCAGGACAACGGATACCAGGGAAACAGAGCTGCTGGAAATAATCGTTTCCAAAATCAGAAAAGAAGCAACATCCGCGAAATGATAGCAGAGGATTCACCGGCGGAAAATGACGAGGGTCCCCAGTAAACGGTGGTCTGGGAGACCCAAGATGTGGACCTGGAAAACCCATCAAATTAGCGAACTACGACACGGCACTACACATGCAAAGAGGAGAAGAAGATGGAGATCATGTGATGATCAAAACGAAGATATACAACAGAGAAAGCGAAGAAACAACAATATATGCAATGCTTGACTCGGGGGCCACTGAAGACTTCATCTGTAACATGTTCGCAAGGTGCTAATCATGTTATCGGTAAAGATACGATAGTTGGCTGGTGGCCTGCTCTTCCAGAGAGGAGGCGAGAGCTGAGAACTAAAGGAGGCTTCGAGGGTGTACTGAGGAACAAAGAAGTAACTGTTCAACCAAGTATATTGAAATACTGTCTGTCGAAGTCTGCCCTTTCTATCATAGAAACAGGCGGTCTTTAAATACACAAATCTGTTCATGTCTTAACATGAATGAAACTAATCAAAGGTATCAATCGATACACTTTGGTAAAACTCCTTAAGTATCAAAGCGATACTTAAAATAAAACATAAAACAAAACCAAGTATCAAACGATACTTAAAACTAACCAAGTATCAAAGCGATACTTAAAACAAAACATAAAACAAAACCAAGTATCAAATGATACTTAAAACTAACCAAGCATCAAAGCGATACTTAAAACAAAACATAAAACAAAACCAAGTATCAATCGATACTTAAAACTAACCAAGTATCAAAGCGATACTTAAAACAAAACATAAAACAAAACCAATAACCAAGTACCCGTACCGGTTACATCATCGACAAAGAAATATGCGACAAATACGGCCTCCATACTAAACAAGCGAAGAAAGCAAGACAAGTCTACTTAGCAGATGGAAAACCAAGCGCTATGGGTCCTATAACCCATACAGCGACAGTACCCATGGACATTGACAGCCATAGGGAAACGGCAACCTTTCAAGTGGCAGATCTGAAGAACCATGAGATAGTCCTAGGGATGTCATGGTTATGGAAGCATAATCTGACAATCGATTGGAACGAGAACAAGATGACCTTTACAAGCGAACTATGTGCGACACAATGTCTCAACAGTTCACCTGTGGTCTACTCAATACCGATACGAGAAGCAGAGGAAGAAACTTTGCATGCAAAGTTTGCCGAGATGCGGCAAGACAAGAGAGTCCGGATACAAAGACTGGACCAAGAGGCAAAAGTGCCTACCAAGGGTTCCAAAGGGGCAGCAGGACACGACCTATATGCCAATGAAAAAATCAAGATACCTGCCAACTGGCAGGCAACAATAGCGACGGGAATAGCCATTGGACTCCCAGAAGGCACCTATGGATGAATAGCACCACGCAGTGGTCTAGCAGTCAAACACCTACTCATAACCATGGCAGGGGTGATCGACGCTGACTATACCGGTGAAATCAAAGTAGTCCTGGCCAACCTAGCTCAAGAGGACTACCAAGTCCAGAAAGGGGATCGAATTGCACAGTTGATAATCGAAAAAATCAACAAAGAGGATCTGCATGAAGTAGATCAACTGGAAGAAACCATAAGAGGAAACAAGGGATTTGGAAGTACGGACCAAAACCAGCTCGATACAACAAAAAGAATTGAGATCAAAGAGATCACAGTACAAGCCTTTGGATGATATTATCGAACAGGAGATACAACAGGAATTCTCAAATGGACATACAAAGACCAAAAAGCGGTTCTAGCAAAAATCAACATCAGCACAGAGCTAGCAATCCAGGACAAGAAATACCAAAGCAAAAAAGGATGGAAAGAATTGGTTCCAAAAGAATATCACCAATTCACAAATCGATTCCAAGAAGAGGAAGCTACGGAGCTACCACCTCGAAGACCAGGAATCGACCACGAAATTCAGCTGGACAAAGACAAAAAAACGGGAAAAACAAAAGAGATTCCCTATAAGAAATTATACCCCCGAGGGGAAACAGAGCTCGAAGAACTTAGGAAGTACATCGAGCAAAACCTAAAGAGAGGATGGATCCAAGACTCTTTCGTGTCAGGAGGATCCCCAATACTATTCGTCAAAAAGAAAGACAGAAAAATGAGACTATGCGTGGACTACAGAGCTCTCAATTCGGTTACCAAGAAGGACCGATATCCACTACCCTTGATTGGGGAAGCACAGGACAGACTACGATCAGCAAAATACTTCACCAAACTCGACATCAAAGACGCATACCACAATATACGCATCAAGGCAGGAGACGAATGGAAGACTACATTCGCCTCAAGATACGGAATGTTCAAATACTTGGTTATGCCCTTCGGGCTAACCAATGCACCGGCTTCATTCCAGAGATGGATCAACAAGGTACTTAATAAGTACCTCGACATTATGTTGCATCGTATACTTGGACGATGTACTTATATACTCAGAAAATATACAACAACACCAAAAAGATATCAGCAATATCATGGCGGCAATACAAGGATCAGGAATGAAGATTAAACTAACAAAATGCGAATTCCATAAGGAAGAAACAGAATACCTTGTATTTATCATCAATCGAAGTGGGGTCAAGGTCGACCCTGTTAAAACAGCAGCCATATGGGATTGGGCCAAACCAAACAACAAGACAGATGTTCAATGCTTTATGGGATTCTGCCACTTTTATCGAAGGTTCATAGAGGGGTTTAGCAGGCTTGTAAAACCACTCTATAACTTAACAAAGAAAGACAAGAAATAGGAATAGGGAGAAACGGAACAAAAAGCATATGATGCAATACGAACGCATCTAATATCGGTACCCATATTGGTCCATTTCAACCCAAACCGAAGGACAATGATCGAGACGGACGCCTCAAAATATGTATGCTCAAGCATACTATCGCAACAATGTGACGATGGAAAATGGAGGCCAGTGTCCTATCGATCCAAGACAATGAGCCCTGCAGAGTACAACTACGATGTTGCAAACAAAGAACTATTAGCAATTGTTCAAGCATGAAAAGAATGGAGAAGATACGTTTCGAACAACGACCATCCAGTCCGAGTTCTAACCGATCACAAGAACCTGGTACCGTTAATGACTACGAAAGAACTGAACGACCACCAGATAAGATGGATGGAACACCTCAGCAAATACAACTTCAAAATCGAATACCGACCAGGCAAAGAGAGTGGAAAACCAGATGCTCTCACAAGGATTGCAAGCGACAAACCACAAACGAAAGAAGACGAAAGAATCAAACAAAAAACACGAACACTATTACCAAAAACCTACTTCGAGGCAATAGAGGTTATCCAATTCACATCAACGCAGGAAAGAGGAATCAAGAACGCAAACGAGAAAGACAAAACAATTCAGACAATAAGAGAAGCCTTGGAGGAAGGAAAAAAAGAGATGAAAGGAATTGCTCTGGGTTTATGCCAATTGAAGGACGGAAATATGTGGTACGACGGAAAACAATGGATCCCGGAAGAAGAGGAGATAAGGACAAACATCATACGACAACACCACGATATCTGAACGGCAGGACATGGAGGAACGGCGAAAACCACGGAATTCATTACGAGGTCATTCTATTGGCGAGGACTGCGCGAAGACGTCAAACGATATGTCAAAAACTGCGACATATGTCAAAGGACGAAAACGGCTAAACACGCACCATATGGATTACTAACATCAAATGAAGTTCCCAAACAACCATGGGAAACAATTACTATGGATTTCATCACGGACCTACCAGCATTGGAGAATTGCGATAGCATCCTGGTCGTCGTGGATCGTCTGACCAAAATGAGCCATTTCATTCCGGTTAGAAAAGATATCAACACGAGGGATTTTATACAAACCTTCTTCAGAGAGGTTTTCCGACTTCATGGCCTACCCAAGAATATCATCACTGATCGAGGAACACTATTCACATCGGGACTATGGAAAAAAGTAACCTGAGAAATGGGAATACAAAACAGAATGAGCACAGCATTCCACCCACAAATGGATGGACAAACAGAACGAGTAAATGCGATACTCGAACAATATTTAAGGGCTTACGTCAACTATTAACAAGATGATTGGTAAAAGCTGTTATCAATGGCCGAATTCGTGTACAACAATGGAACGCAAGAAACGATCGGCACACCACCATTCTTCGCGAATTACGGACAACATCCACAAAGTCAGACCACATATCATACGATTAATGATGTGATAACGGAGAAAACGGATATGGGAAAACTACACGAAACCTTACAATACGAGATGAGTCAAGCACAACAACGGCAAAAAGAACAATACGATAAGCACTGAAGACCGGAGCCGAACATACAACCGGGAGATATGGTATGGCTAATACCACGCAATATCCATATGATACGACCATCAAAGAAACTAGACTACAAGAAAATCGGACCCTTCAGGATATTGGAGAAAGTGGGCAGCCGAGCTTATAAACTCGACCTTCCCCTCTCAATGCGAATACACAATACATTCCACATCTCACTCCTCGAATTACACAACGACAATAGGTTTCCTTCCCAAACACTTATTCCTCCCCCTCCGATCGAACTCGACGGAGAACCAGAATACGAGCTCGACGAAATAGTTGATTCCCTCTTCTTCCACGGTCACCTCCAATACCGAGCCAAGTGGACAGGATAATCTCCTGAACACGATAAAACTTGGTACTTCGCACAAAACTTCGAAAACACCCAAGATGCTATCTCAACCTTCCACCAGCGATACCCAGGCAAGCCCGGCCCAGGTGACGATCACATTCAACCAACACAAAGGCGAGGGAAAGACTCTCGTGCCATTGCAGCAACACGAGGACTGGGGTGATAGCCCCCGCCAAACTACACCCACCAGCCCTGAATACTCATTTATGGGGCCAACCGACAAAGAACTGAAGGAAAGGGAAAGACAAGCACAGCATAACGCCATGTCATGGACGGTATGCTACGATGACAGTTGCCAAACACACTTTGGTGACAAAGAAGGCTCGGGATGGTTCCCAAGGGAATGTCGCAAGCGTGGCCCACGCCTGGACCACGATCTGAAGCATTGGCAATAATGCTTCAGAAACGGGTGCAGGATGCACAGGGCACCGAAAATATCTGCGGGATACTACCCGCAGAAGGATGGAAGCAGAAAAGAGTTGGAAGGAGAAGATGCCAGAAAGGCATGGGCCACGAGCACGTGGTCCAGGGACGGAGGGACCCAAAACTCCTCCGCAGACACGGAACCGGATGTCAGGAGCCTACACAGGCAGATCCAGGGACTCGGAGAACAACTGGGCCAAGCCGAGGCCACAATTTTGGCAAACGATAAAATGATCGCGGAGCTAAGACAGCTGAACGACAATCAGCGGCACACGATCGAAGTGGCAAACCTGACTCTGGAATCGGTGAGGGTCAGATGGAGGACGGCCGACAAAAGGATCTACAAGCTGAGAAGGACCATGCGCTCGGCAGGATGGGAGCTATTGAAACTGGGAGAAAAGGCCTGATGGGACTCAGGCTTAGGAGGAAGGGGGCTAATGTCACGAATGTGGCTTAGCGAGAAAAGGGTTTTCACATGACGCATAGTTATGAGTCACAGGTACATTATTGTTTCACACATATGACTCATTAGGGTCATATGATTTGTTATGTGTGGGATTTGTGATGCTTTCACACATGGCTCAAGTATGAGTCATGGGACGTGCGCCTGACAAGTACACCTTGCGAGTATGCCTTGCGGTTAAGCCTTGCGCATATGATTTATGTTTTGCACATGACCTCATTATGAGGTCATGGGTTTCACGCATATGACTCAGTCGAGTCATATGACTTGTTTATTGCGTTATGATTGGTTTATGAGTTTTATACATGACCTCGCTATAAGGTCATGGGTTTTGAGCATGTGATCACTTTGGTCACATGACTAGTTTATTATGATTTGGTTTCGCACATGTGACCACTTTAGGTCACATGACTACAGGCAGGAAGAATACTATATAAGGAGGCCAATGCGGCCGAGGAAGATAGGTTCTTCACGCTTTGTTCTAAGTACTTTTCCTACTTATTACTTTAATGAATATAAAACACCTTTACGATCTTTATCCTTATTGCAACATTATCATTACGCCAAGTAAGGCGCTTTACGAAGAAGAGTTAGAGAAAGCTTACGATAGGCATTCCCAGTAGAAGACAAGGGTCTTGTACTATCGGTAACGTAGGCAGAGGCCTAGAGCTATCGTAAGACAGAAGAAGAAGACAGGAAGAGAAGTATCGTTCCCCGTCGCCAAGTACTAACTATCCAGAGAGGGATCATTACACAATATGAAGGAAATTGAACCTTGTTGGAACTACATAAGAGATTCAATGGCACAATACAATCTTATTGGTAGTAGTGGGGAAACCTGGCAGCACGTAATACTTGATAGAGTCGTTCAGTCTCCTGGCTGAAAAATGTTGCTACGATAGTGGCGGTGTACTTGAGTATGCGCTCCTTTTGATAGCAGCTTCAACACTATACTTTTTGTACATTCATGGGGGCTATTCCAAAAGAGGTGCCAATTCTTGGCACGAGGGTATGATTATGATACCGAGCACTACTCGTACATGCCTCCCCCACCTGACCCTCACTGGTACTCAACCTCTCCAGCCTCTCCATCATGCCCCATCTCAATTGTCTCATCCTACTGGCATCACCTAATACCTTCATCCTGTTAGTCATCATTTCAGTCACCCTCCCTTCCAAGGGTGGACCAATCTCTCACTCTGCCCTAACACCCTGGTAGCTATATCTTCAAGTTCCTCTACACCCCCCAGCCTGTCATTCGCCCAATCTATAACCTCTATCAACTCGAGGGGAAAAGTGCCTAGGACCAGGAGAGGTATATTCTGTATTAGTGCTTGGCAATGCTTCTAGTGGGCCCTACCGACTATTGTTAATTGAGGTCTACCCTGAAGACCGGGTATGATATGATAGGCGAACTATAGTCAATCATAGTTGCACTATACGATCTTAGCATAAAAAGTCATGAGAAGTACAACAGTATTAGAGGACCTTATGAAGACAATGATCATGACTTCAACTCCTCCCTCCCATGCAATTCACTATGAATGGGAAACCCCAACCAGAACCAGGGTTCTGACCATGCTGGAATGTAGTATTTCACAGAGTAAGGCTGGAAGGCATACCGGGGTTGCTCAACAAACCATCAGTCGCTGGGCTCGGCAAGAGCCTAAACATGAACACTGACAGAACAAAGGAACAGGATGCCCACACAAGCTCAATGACTGTGATCTACGACATTTAATTTGTATTCTGCCGCGGAATTAGGAGGGGAGGAAGGTATCATGGAGGAAATTAGGACAGCAGGCAGGATTAAAGGTTACGGCTCAGATGATTCAGAACGCTTTTGCTGGGAAGGGTTATACACTATACTGGGCTTGCAGGAAGCCTTTTATCGATCGCGCTGCTCAAAAAGCAAGACTGGCTTACTCTATTGAGCACTCTGATAAGCCTAAGGAATGGTGGCACAAGCATATCTTTGCTGATAAAGTTACCTTTGATACCTCACGTCAGGGTTCAGCTTGGGTAATATGACTCTCTGTTAGGAATACCAGAATCCGATACATAGGAACCACCCTAAGTAGGGTAACCCCACTCGGAATCGGAATCTCTGGTCTCCAACACCCCCCTCTGGCTCCCTTACAGGGCCTGCACGTCATCATATATATCAATCTCAGTTGGGTCCTGTGACTATATTACCACAGAATTGAAGATGTTAGAATAACACCATATACGTCGTCACCATCTGTCCGACCAGATCCTGTTCGCAGGATATATGAGAGGGGATCTTCGGCTAGGTCTGAGAAGTAGAACGGAGCGATTCCATCAACTACTCAATGGCATACTTGGCTTCAATGACAGGACACCTCGGGCATCGGCCGTAGGTAATGGGACGGTTTTGCACAAAGAGTTGGTATCAAATAGTAAAGGATCTCTACTAGAGACCAATACATTTACATCCACTAGAAGAGTCGAGAACTCCAACGAACACTATCAAAGAAGCCAATAAACTTAACGGAGTGTTGCAACTGGGTTTCGGAATATGTCGTAACCATAGAGTGATCCTCAATACTACAATGGTTACTGAAATCTACTACCTAGAGAGCAACCAAGAGTTGCCGACCGAGGGATTAATTACCAATCTGGTAGAATAGCTTCCTGTGAGTTAATAGGAAGTATTCCAGAGAAAGTTTATCGGTTGGATATGGAGTTACAAAGGATTGGAGTTAGACAACCTATGATGGTTGTAATAATGACCATCTTTGCAGATATAGCCGTGGATAAAACTGATCATTTTATCAATGGCAAAGACAATTGGGGTCAACTCAGTTCGACTTAAGAACTAGGCCATAAGTCTAAAGACCCTGCTAAACAGGATATTACTATTGGGGACAGTACGTTTCCTAAGAAGAAATATCATAATTACCGAAGAGGGTGTGATGGTTTTCAGGGTCCACAGGTGTTCACACCTTGGAAGAAAACTCAACGTTGTGAATTACGATTGAAGAAGTACATAGTTGTATGATAAATAGATGTAGTCCGCGAACACTCTGATGCGGAATATAAATATCGAAGTGTCTTCCCAGCTTTAGACATCATCAAGCAACGGAGAAGAGACCTTAACAATATAATATTGTTTTTACGATTCTACCCTACTTTATCTATTTTACTTTGCTCCTAGTAGTCATAAATGAAACGAGTAAAGTCCGAGCCTTTCTAGACAATCTCTGTCTACAAAAAGAAATCTCGATTGGCCTAGACAATCTTAAAGTCTATTAAGTTGTCTCCACCTAACACTCTCCTCTAAATGCTATCACGATGATTGCATCCAACATACCTTTACTAGTGGCAGAGCATTGGTGCCAGTATGGGAGGCAATTGGGTATAATTAGAAGTCCAAACTAGTCTTCCTTACTGGCACAGGATGTCATAATGGCATCACCTCTACCGACTATCTTGAACAGGTTCTGAAGCCAATTGTCAGACTGATCTTCAAAAATCAGCTTGGATTTGATTCTACGGAAGGCGACTTTGTGGAGGACTCCGCACCATGGCATGGAACCAAGGTTGCCTTAGTTGAACCCAAAAAATAACTCTGCATCCCAGTTCACCCAAGACCGACCTCCTCACCCGACTTGAATCCGATTGATAATGTTTGGTGCATTCTCAAACCATGGATCAAAGCACGCAAGCACTTCCCCGGAACCCTGGCAGAGATGCACAAGGCTGTCCAGGCAGAGTGGGATAGACTACAACCTTCACATCGGAATAGGTTGGTTGATAGTATGCTGGGTAGACTGAGGGAATGCTGTGAGCGAAATGGCTTACAAACTCGTTATTAAGTCTTTCATCCTCATCAGACTGTATTCTATTTTTATCATCATTTTCTGCATTGAAATTGTTGAGAAACCATCTGTTTTATGATTGTTACTTGTATTCTACTCGTAACTTTTTATGCCAAGATCGTACAGTACAGTACAATGCACTGCCGTAGTCACTCCTCAGCCGTACGTTAATTTAAACGCCCGAGTACAAGTGAACATAGTATCGTACCCAAATACGGACTCCTCCTCCTAAGGCCCTGGGACGACAGGAGCAGAACACTTCTTTCCTTTCAAACACTAACTCGAATTATCTATTTTATTTTGCTTTGTTATCAATCTCTTCTCGGCTTTTGGCAATTTGAAATTTTATCATCTCCACAAATATTGCTCTTGTTGATAATTAGGAGACGTGGGACCGGAGAGGAGTGTCTTCTGAGCGCTTTCATGGATGATAAAGCCATATCCGCTTAAGGGTGAAGTTGTTAGTGGAAGCTTTCGAAAATTATTTGTGTTGGTTTTTTCATTGATTTCAGGTGCCGGGCACCCTGTAGGGCTGTACTGTATTGGTATTCGAGTATATCGCGGTGGATTAGGACAAGCCATGCGCTCCTGTGATGTGTGCCGGCGGATAGTGTACCGCGGACCATTCCAGTGTCTGCATTGATACTGTAGGTTTACAGTATCGTGGTTCAGAGATGCCCTTGGAACTCGAATTCTCGGCTAGGTTTTTCTTTGTTTATTTGGGAAACCATTTTTTAGTGTAAACGGGTATTTCTCCCTTTTTCCGGAAGAGGAAATTTGGGACCGCAGTATCATATCATACCTACTCGTCCTGTCATGACGTTTGTGAAATGGACCGGGCTTGCATGGTGGCGCAAGGGAGTGTAGGGGTGCATATTGGGATACAAGAGCCTCAGAATGATATTGAATATGGTAAATAGAAGAAAGGAAATAAATCACAAATACCATATCATATATTCAAACAATGTTAATAAACAAAATAAAATAAATATTAAAAAATCAAAAATTAAAATTATTTCCTCCTTCATCATCAATACATGCTCTAATGCATTCAGGCATAGAATCAATATGGTGATTGATTCACTCCTGAGGATATTCTCTCCATACCTGAAATTAAATAATATAAGTAGTTTTCTAATTAATGTAAAATCAGGAATAAAAATTGAATGATAGTAACTTACCTGCTCTAGGATAATCCTAATCTGATGTGCAATCATGCGGGTTCCAATCTGTTGGCGGATTTGATCTTTCATCTCTATCTAAATCGTTTCGATTGGATTGAGGTCTGGGGAGTTTGTGGGCCAAACAATTTTAGAAAATCCAAGCTTCTGGTGAGGAATATTATGATAATAGTGGACATGTGCTGGAGCATTGTCCTCCATTATCATAATATTTCTGGCAGGAAACTCAGTAAGTACTTATTCGGTAAATGGATATAATAAGGGACGAATAATATGTTCACGATAAATATACCAGTCGATACCGCTCCTCCAATCTGCTTTTCTCGTTTTCAATTCTGGGTCTGGAAATGGTATTTCCAGACTCATAACAGCTGCCCTCATATTTTCCACTAACTCATCTTCATACTCCTTTTTCAAGGCTATAAGAGAGTCCTTCAATTGCTTTGGAGTCTCATATGGAGTTGTATACATATGATATGGAAGTTCATTACCTGTATATTAACAATTAATAATAAAATTATATACAAATTTAATAAAAATCAGTTCATTCTTTAATCAAAAGTCTATATTTACATACCGGATTTTCCATAAAAAATAGCCCCCCAAAACATCACCGTTGCTCTTTGAGCAAATTTCCTGTCTATATTTTGCGGTTGATATGCTTCTCCAGCACGACGTAAAATACCATGAGCGTAGCGGGACTGGAGATTACCCGTTTCAAAGGAGGATTCATCTGTAAAGATGAGTTCCTGCCAGCCACGTCCCTGATGTTGATAACAGAAGGCAAGCCGTCTAGCCTTCTGATCAGGACTGAGGGTTGGTTTCCATATGGGTTTGCAGCGAAAGATTTTATTTTCACGAAGAGCGTTGAAAATTGCTTGTCGACTAACATCTAGTTCAGCTATTTTTTATTATTAATTACATGTACTAGTAGTTATATAATGTGATTGGGGATTTACTTGTAATGTCGTGATATTTGTGAACACAGCTACTATTGCATACCACCAAAATTAGGAGGCATGAGCTGATTGTTTGCTTGTAAGTAATAGCAATTATGTTCACAAATGTCAAGGTATTACAAGTACAATATATTTAAAGAGAAAAAATAAGAAAGGAGTTTCTTCCTGCTTCCATGTTAGGCGGAGACAACTTGATAGACTTCAAGGTTGTCTAGGCCAATCAAGATTCCTTTCTGTAGACGGAGATTGTCTAGGAAGGCTCGGACTTTGCTCGTTTCGTTTATGACTACTAGGAGCAAAGTAAAATAGATAAAGTAGGGTAGAATCGTAAAAACAATATTATATTGTTAAGGTCTCTTCTCCGTTACTTGATGATGTCTAAAGCTTGAGAGGCACTTCGGTATTTATATTCCATGTATGAGTGTTCGCGGACTACATCTATTTATCATACAACTATGTACTTCTTCAATCATAATTCGCGACGTCGAGTTTTCTTCCGAGGTGTGAACACCTGTGGACCCTGAAAACCATCACACCCTCTTCGGTAATTACGATATTTCTTCTTAAAAAACATGCTGTCCCCAATAGTAATATCCCGATTAGCAGGGTCTTTAGACTTATGGCCTAGTTCTTAAGTCGAACTGAGTTGGCCCCAATTGTCTTTGCCATTGATAAAATGATCAGTTTTATCCACGGCTATATCTGCAAAGATGGTCAGCATTACAACCATCGTAGGTTGTCTGACTCCGATCCTTTGTAACTCCATATCCAACTGATAGATTTTCTCTGGAATACTTTCTATTAACTCGCAGGAAGCTATTCCACCAGATTGGTAATTAATTCCTCAGTCGGCAACCCTTGGTTGCTCTCTGGGTAGTAGGTTTCAATAACCATTGTAGTCTTGGAAATTACCCCATGACTACGATATGTTCCGAAACCCAGTTGCAACACTCCGTGAAGTTCGTTGGCTTCTTTAGTAGTGTCTTTTTGGAGTTCTAGACTCTTCTGGTGGATGTAAATGTATTGGTCTCTAGTAGAGATCCTTTATCATTTGATACCATCTCTTTGTACGAAATCGTCCTGTTACTTACGGCTTATACCAAAGGTGTCATGTCTTTGAAGCCAAGTAACTCTCTGAGTAGTTGACGGAATTACTCTGTTCTACTTCCTAGACCTAGCCGAAGGTCCCCTCTCATATACCCTGCGAACAGGATCTGGTCGGACGGACAGCGACGACATATATGGTATTATTCTAACACCTTCAATTCCGTGGTAATATAGTCACAGGATGCAATTGAGATTAATATATATGATGACGCGCGGGTCCCGTAAGGGAGCCGGAGGAGGGTGTTGGAGACCAGAGATTCTGATTCCGAGTAGGGTTACCCTACTTAGGGTGGTTCCTAGGAATCGGGTTCTGGTATTCCAAACATTCCACTAGCTGAGAAAAGGTCATCCGGCAATGTTCTGCATCTTGAAGAGTTACCTCTACCAAATGCTGTTTGTCCGCCAGGGTAAGTGCCTGATTAGCACCTTTGATGGAGTTTGGAAGGGGAGCAAGGTTTTTGTCAGCACAAAGATCAAGCATTTGGTTGTCGCTGGCCCTTTCTCATGCTGTTCGAATGATATTTGAACAAGTACTTATTAGTACCCTGGTTTGTTCAGATATCTCCTTTAACGTCATCTTTTGACTTCCCTTGAGCATTGCATAGCCAACAATTTGTCCCCTCTTGGCCATTGAAGTTGTTCGTCCCTGTGGTGTTGACATTTTACTGATTTTAATGAATCTTTTAAATATTGAAGTAAATATAGAAAATTGCAATACCCTTCTCTCACGAAGAATCATCTCTATTAATAATATTAAATCTAATCTATTTGGCCTATTCTCATTGGTCATTACTCTCTCCAGGTACCTCCTTGCACATTTATGCACCCCCTTGCACCACCATGCAAGCCCGGTCCATTTCACAAACGTCACGACAGGACGAGTATGGTGGCACATGGTCCGTTTGTTCGTTCTCTGGGGAGAGACCGGAAGAATGATGATCCACTGCTTAGTCATCAAAGATTAGATCGGCTAATCAGTCCAGGCTTATCCAGGGCTACCTTTCTATTTTGCCAACAGAACATTTCGTCACCTTAAAATACCGGTAGCACAAAAGAAAAAAGAGACCCCTCAACTCGAAGAATACAGCTCAAACAACATACCTCCGCATTGTCATTACTTCTCTCCATTTATCCCATCCTCAAAATTATTCCTCACTCATCCATGATCATTTTCATCATACAATGAGTGCCCGTTTGCTTTCCATGGGAGCCGTCTCGGCCGCTTTCTCCCGCCGTCCTCTGCTTCGTGCCGCCACTAGTCGTCGTCTATTATCATCTCCTATGTCAACCATGTTTGCCAGCAGAGCCCCTCCAACTTCAGCTGGCCTTCTTCGTATTAGTTATGCATCGCGTCCACGCACATTCCTACGGGCTGGGCAGTTATCCAGATCCCATTCTGGTGCTGCTGCAGTTAGGTCTTTAAGTTTCTCCCGCGCAATTCCAAAGCTAGTTTACAAGTTCGCAAGGCTCCCCGTGGCTTTCGGCGGGGCTACGGTTGCCGGCCTCGCCTACGTTCAGTATCAAGCACAACGTGAGGACCTCAAATCTTGAGATTGTATGAAATAAGCTAAATTTGTGTCTTTAGAGGCTGGAACTTACGCTATCGGCCTTTTTAACTCGGCAGGCGAAATGGTAGGAACTGCGATTGCTGGAGCAAAAGGGACCGCTGGGGATCTCTATGGAGGTTTTAGTGAAGGTGTCAATAACCTCGAGTTTCCAGAATGGATGCAAGATCTCTTGAGCTTCAGAAAATCAGGAGTTGGTGGGGGTGGGGGTGGTGAGGGTGCTAGTGGGGGTGGTGGGGGTGGTGGGGAGGGGGAAGGGTCTGGAGGTGAAGGTGATAATCGGGCCTATGCAGCAGGTGCTGCTGCTACGGCAGCCGCGTTCGGATATGGCGACGATGATACGAGGTCCGAACAACAAAGCGCTAAGGATGATCAGATGATGGTATTGACAAAGAAGATGATTGAGATAAGAAGCATCTTGCAAAAGGTGGGCCAAACGGGAGCTCTCCAGTTGCCTTCTATCGTGGTTATCGGATCTCAGAGTTCTGGTAAAAGTTCTGTCTTGGAAGCGATTGTCGGTCACGAGTTTCTTCCTAAGGGATCAAATATGGTGACCCGTCGGCCCATTGAGCTCACCTTAATCAATACACCTGATTCGCCATCTGAGTATGGAGAGTTTCCGGCTCTGGGTCTCGGCCGCATCACTGATTTTACCCAGATCCAAAAAACCCTGACAGATCTTAACCTGGCAGTTCCAGAAGCTGACTGTGTCTCCGATGATCCTATTCAACTGAATATCTACTCTCCAACTGTTCCAGACCTCTCGCTCATTGATCTTCCTGGATATATTCAGATTAGCGCCTTGGATCAGCCCGAGGAGCTGAAGGCGAAGATCGCGGCTTTATGTGACAAATATATTCAACCTCCGAATGTAATCCTCGCAATCTCGGCTGCGGATGTTGACTTGGCAAATTCCACGGCACTAAGAGCAAGTAGGCGAGTCGATCCAAGGGGAGAAAGAACAATTGGGGTTATCACAAAGATGGACTTGGTTGACCCCGGACGAGGCAACGCAATTCTGAAAGACAGGAACTATCCCTTGAGGCTGGGTTATGTGGGCGTTGTCTGCCGGCCGCCGAGCACCAAGTTCTCATTCGGTCGAAATGTCAACATCACAAATGCCATCAGCAAGAACGAGAACACCTTTTTTGGAGCACATCCGGAGTTTGCGGCACCGGATAGCGGTGTTACTGTTGGCACAACAAATTTGAGAAAGAAGCTTATGTCTGTCCTAGAGCAAACGATGGCCCAGAGTCTTCAGGGCACTAGCGATGCTATTCATCAGGAACTAGAGGAAGCTACCTATGAATTCAAGGTCCAATACAATGACCGCCCTTTGACGGCAGAAACATACTTGGCCGAGTCCTTGGATAAATTCAAGCACTCTTTCAAGGACTTCACTGAGCACTTTGGGCGACCGCAGGTTCGGCAGCTCCTGAAGCGTGAACTAGATCAGAAGGTGCTTGATTTCTTAGCTTCGAGGTACTGGAATAAACCCCTTAGCGAGGATAAATCTTGGAACAGGCTCGACGAACGACCTATATCTGAACTGCCCAACACCGATTCTGAGAACCTTTATTGGCAGAGACGATTGGACGCCTCTACATCTGCTTTGACCAAGTTGGGGGTTGGAAGGCTTGCAACCAATGTCGTAGCCAACGCTCTTCAGCAACACATGGATCGCCTCATCTCTGAATCAACCTTTCGCGCACACCCCTTTGCCAAGCAGGCTATCCAGGAAGCTACAAATGCAATTTTGAACGAAAGATTCTACTCGACGAGTGACCAGGTCGAGAACTGCATCAAACCTTACAAATTCGAGATTGAGGTGAATGACCGCGAATGGGCTCAAAGCCGGGAAAATTCGCAAAACTTATTAAAGGAGGAACTTAAGGCTTGTGAAGATTCTTTGAAAAATTTGAAGAGCAATATTGGGCCCAAGAAACTTCTTCAAGTTATGTCTTTTGTCGACAAGCTCCGGCAAGGAGAACATGCAGATATGAAGGAGGGAACAGAGGCATTCGGTTTTAGCCGACCCCTGTTACAAAAAGGTATGCCCCGTGACGTCGGCAATCATGTTTAACAACTAATTTGCGGCCAGGGAGGGAAGGCGTCTTCCTAAGGGACAGGGCAGAGATACTTAAGATGCGCTTGGTTGCTCTCAAGAGCAAGCAGTGCGCAACGTCAGCGAGCAAATACCATTGCCCTGAGATTTTCTTGGATGTAGTCGCAGAGAAACTTACGTCTACCGCGGTTCTGTTTTTGAATGTAGAGCTGCTCTCAGAGTTTTATTATAACGTATGATGAAATTTCCGAATCTATTACTTAGCCTTGTTCTGACGAGTCCACTAGTTTCCGAGAGAACTCGATAACCGTCTTGGCCGACATCTCTCAAAACAGCAGGTCGAATCGTTTGCTAAAGAGGACCCCAAAATCCGAAAACATATTGAGCTTCAACAGCGAAAGGAGCTTCTTGGGTTAGCCCTTGAAAAGATGGAAAGTTTGATGGCCTTAGAGAAGAGTAAGAAAGCACCGGTAGTAGGCGAAGGGAGCGTCAGAACAGGCAGATGGGGCGGGATTTTTTGTGTTACGGAATGACGGCGTTCAGTGGAATGGTTGACTTTCTTCTTGTTTTTCCCCTTCTTTCTCGTCCGTACTTTGACGCATTTGGGCTTCTTTTTTTTCAGATTTGTTGGCTGTCTAATTCTGGTACGATATCGTGTGATGGTAATTTCCAACTCTTATCCCACGGCTCCAAAATACACTTTTATTCATGCGATGGGTAGTTGGGTGCGGTGACTCATGAAATTGGGTTTCGGCGGAACGCTTGGCAAAAGAGCGTCATAACATAATATCATATAGGCGATTTTGGAAAATGTATCTATTATTATGAGAAATACGATAACAATGGCATCTTTTGGTAGGGCACGATACTTGTATCCGAGATAACCTATTCTGTAACACACATCATACTTCGCCTTTCTTCCCAATACATTTATATGTAGGGTTGACGACCTGTGAAGAATACACACAGTACTGTGCTGCTCGTGCTACTGCAAGCAGCCTCTAATCGCAGAATGCGTTTCCTCTCCCCCCAGTCTACAGTCCCTACCTGCGTGCGATACCTCGTGCTCGCTGCTCACGGTAAATGTTGTTGTCCCTCAGTACAGCATAATGGAGGCCCCCAATTGTGCAATACCACCCCTCCCTTATGCCACAGTAATCCCGATTGAGAGGAAAACTCCGTTTTTTCGAAGAAATTTGCCCCGCAGCTGTACCATATCTCATATCCCCCGGACTTTCCACCACCCGGAACTCTGTTTAACCCCCCCTCCCCTTCCAACGTAAAGGCCACAAGCAGTGGTATCCTTGGGTAATCTAAGGACCTAAAATCCCCGACCGGGAAGACCATTCCCGTTTTGGGTATACGTACTCAAATCCTGCGTGTTTTTCCCGCAAGTATTGGTTGCTGAAATGCTGGATCACTTGGGGCGTTTGAAAAAATCCTAAATTCTTAGCCTGGAATATCGTAGACTGGATAGCTAGCTGCTGTCTGTCGAGCCTGGCCAAGAATTATTATTTTTTATCACAGACACCAAGGAAAGCTTTTCAACTGGGAAACAAAGTCAACCTTATATTGAGATACAAAAGAATGTAAATATGATACGAACATCCAAATCCAGAGCTGATCTCTGCCATGCCTACAAGTCGGTAGACGTTCCGGATCAGCCATATCGTACAATCCATGGTGTCGTATCAACCGCTATCCAAAACATACTAGATACTGCGGAGTTAGAAATAGGGCTATAAGATCCTATTTATTATTATTTTAGTTTGTATAAAAACCCCTAGTGGGTCTTTCTATAACACCATCGTACTTTCTCTTTTACCGGTCCCTAAATCGTCAGGACAAACTTCAATTGCTCACCGAGTGATCACTCATGACGGCGAACAATCACCCAGCAAGCTGACTCCCAGGCGGACACTGCTCGCAGAATGATAGCGTAGCACGGTGTGTGTGTGATATGTGGTTCTATCCCACCCGCAGAATTCATTCCTCGAGAGCAAGGGATCGAGAGAAAATCTTAGGAGGGTTTCAGCCGGATTTTCCGTTTTACCGCTTCGCACCTCCCCCCCTTATCCGGCCAGGCGAGATTGTTGGAGGGAGAGGGGAATTCCGTAATACTGGTTAAACCATCTGAATATCATATCATATCGGTAAATCGAAAAAGTAAGAAGCCTAAAGACAAATCTTTTGATGTTTTTTTTTTCCTCTTCTTTTTCTCACGAGTTTGGTGACTGGGGGTGGACCGGTTTCTCTCATCACGCCTCCCCCCGGGCGCCCTCGCTGGGAGCATGTGCGTTCTTGCTCTTTGTGATAATAATATTATGATAGCTTCGCATCGTATCCTTTCCCGCCACCGGTTGAGCACTAAGCGGATGAGAGGTGGTAGTAATCTAAGGTTAATCAGAGAAATTAATCTGGTTAAGAAAAAAAGAACTTGAACTATCTAGTAGTTGGGAACGACATGTTCCGGTACGATGTGATGGGAGCAAAGATGACCGCAAAATCTCGGATGCTGAAGCCAACCCCCCCCCTTCCCAGTATCGTGGGGCTTCCAGCGAGCGCTCCTTACCGCAGCTATATGTTTGCACTTCTATAAGGTATCCTGGCACCTCGGCAGTGACTGATATGATACCTGCCTTGGCACTAAGGTGTCAGAGCACTCTAATATATATGATAAGCTGGAAGGTATCGTATATACCGACTTCCATCGGTCATCACTCGATAATACAAGAAGCAACCAGAGGTCTCGGAAGGTTCGTGGGCTTTCCTACATTGTTTCCCCCTCAAGTCTCCCTCGGGAAAATTAGCGATTCAGATTGTAAAAAGAAGGGGAAAAAAGAGGAGGAAAAAAGGAGAGGAAGAGGGGTATCCGGCATATTCTAGCAAATACAGAGTTGGACGGATCCACAACGTGAGCCCTCCCAGCGGTGGGGTGAAAGGGGAAAGGAAACCAAGTTCTCGTTAGAGTGGGCGGGCCGTTCAATGGAATAGTGCTTTCCTTCATCGTCACGCGCAGGAATAGGTTCCAATCGGCTACCTCTAATGGCTGCATGCACTTTTTACGGGTTGTGGTTCTAGAATCTCACGCGTTTTGAGATACTATCTCCGAGCGAATTTTTGATTGTTTGGAGATTTGCGCGGCAAAGCGTATATCACCTCTGGGGGTCAACAATGACTGTTCTTTCCTGAATGAAGGTCTATGATCGGATTCTGGTCCGAGCTGTGAAAGGATATTCCAGAGCAGTAACATTACTTAAAACCCCCAAACCTATCACACGAATCTGAAGACACCATTAAACTTTGCATCATCGATCCGCCTTGGGTTAATAGACAAACAACGAATCCTCATAAAGCATTCTTTTGATAGCCCAACCGATCCCTACCTCGAACCCCCTTCTACTCAAATTTGTCAAGTTTGCAATAATCCTCCGCAAAGCGCGCTAATTCTATCAGAAATCTCCCTACCGGCACCAGCATAGACTCAAATGTCGGTGAGTCCATGAGCATAAAGGCTATCGAGTCTCGTGCGCACATTTTCACCGTTGTGCAATTGACAGCCCCAAGGAAACCCAATTCCGTCTGCGGTGCAATATCGGTTGCAATTGAGAGGCCTCGCACAAATGGCACTTGTGGTTGAGCCAGCAGGGTGTAAGATACCCAGCTATCTCTTGCCATGCTGTAAATTGGGCGAGGGAGTTGAGTAAATGAGAGACTTCCTGCATCGTATGGGTCATCGTGCATGTTGCCTTGGTCGACTAGCTCCGGGCCGCCCTGACCCCTGTCGTATCTAAACTCATATGTATGATTCCCAAGGCCATAACCCACAGAAACATTACTAATACTTAAAGCTATTAGGTCGTTCTCGTGAATACCTGTCGGGTTAAAGACGAAGAGGTACGAGCTAGGGAATGTATAGCGAGGGCCATTGTGTGGCATCAGGTCCATGGTGAAAGGTGTCGTCGAACCTGAATAAAATGTCGCAGAGCTATATAGTGGGGCCCCACCCCAATTCGTCGAGTTGGCAGTTTCGCTGTCTAAGGCTTGCAGCATGATTGTGGTTTTGTATCCGAAATCGCTACATAAAGCTGATCCTGGCACCAAAGGAGGCAGTGTGTGTGTTCGCACTGCCACAAAAGAGGCGACAATTGGCCCGGCTACACAGACGAGAACTCCTAAGATTACCCCACCGACGAGTACTAGAACTCCTGGGCCACGAAGCGTACGACATTTGCCGAATGGTGGTTTCCTCGTTACCCCCCCACTCTCGGTCTCGCTCGGTATCCTGTCTTTTCCCCACTTAAGACTCACACAATCAATGAAGGTCCCCAGAAACATGATATTGGCTAAGGCCGTACCAAACCCAACCATAATGTAAAAGAACTGAAAGATGATTGGACCTGGAGTCCCAAACCTAAGATCAAGGTTTTGGCGGTAGAACTTAGACCCCCGATAATGAGTCCCAACGATGTCCAAGGAGAACATTACCAAGTATGGGATGTTTGCTAAAATGGCAAACGGCCAGATAGAACAGGACGCATTAACTGAAGAAGGAGCGATGTGGGTGGCGGGCTCAGAGTGCTGAACCAAATAAAACAATGGCGCCGGAGATCCGGAGCCACCGCTACCTCGCCCCTGGGGTAGTTGGAGGAACGGCTGTCCTGAATCCCCGATGGAAGGCGGAACTATAGCAGTAGTACTGCCGGCAGCAGTCCCAGTCCCATTCGCCCCCGCGGGGGCGATAGAGGGAGTGCCTCTGTTGAGATCCTGTGGGGAAACGCCGGAGAGACCCATAAAACTCTCGGGTCTTGCAGAAGGACCTGGGAATCCACACACCCTTGCATCCTCAGTCTCTTCAGTTAACGGCATCACACCCGCCAAATCAACCCTCTCATTCCAAGCATCAAGAACGGGTTCTGAAGCCGACACCTGGGTGAGTTTGGCGCGGCAGATTGGTGAAGGTAGAGGGGACACATCGTCCTTAAACTTGTAACTTTCATGATTTCTGAATTTGTTGGTACTCATATCTGCTGGTTGCTGGCTAAGATGCTGCGGTAGGAAAATGGACAGGGAGCATGAGAAGGAAGAAATCTTGTGAGATGCAGCAACTTGGTATGTCACAACGTCCGTTCCATTGTAGAGCTTATTCGTCAGTCTAAGCATGCTCGAATATTACGAAAACTTAAGAGATATTCGTCATTCCCCTCCAGCAGTAAATGCCTATGCCAGCTTCCGAGAAATACGTAAGGGTCAATGTCTTTTATTACTTTCGAGTGATGCTAGATGATGCGAGTTCCCAGTACCAAATAGCTGAGCTTAGCTTGTAAGATAGAATAAACTAGAAAAGGGCTCACAGACTTCGGTAGGCTATAATAAGTTCGGGTAATGTGATAGATACACAACAGGGGCCGTCAACGCCGTTCTACGTTCTATCATAACCTCCGAAATACCACTGCCCACCACCACTTTAACCTATGTCAACACCAACAGTGGCATGCCCTAGACTTCCAAAATCACACCCTGCCATGACAGAACACTCATCAAGATAGGGCTTGATGAATTGTCATCCTCTCTCCAAAGCTCCAGAGCTCCAATGCTATACTGGACGAGGTTTAACTCATTAACCCAGGTTCATACAATCCCAGACCTGCATACGGGGGCAGCGCTCAACCATAATATTTCACACCAGAACTACCCAGCAAGACAAATTATCTACACAGCTCCAGCTTAATTTCAGGCAGCCTTACCATCAACGACAGTTGTCTCCGGAAATGTCCCAATGAATTTGCTCTCCATCCTGACCATCTCTACCTCCCCGTTCGGGAGTCCGAAAGTGACACGCGCAGAATTGAGAACTTGGTCATTTACTTTGTCAAGGCCGTGGATGACACGGCGCACGTAGCTAGTGATCATGGCCAAGACTTCCATATCAACGTCGGGCCTTGCATTGAAGACGTTCCTATTCATGTATTAGCCTTCGTTGAGAAGTTTAGGCAGGATGATAAATGGTCACATTACCTCCAAATAGCTGTGGCAAGAACGGCATCGCCTTTACAAAGACCTTCGTCGTAACCAGCAATCATACCTCTGTATTGGGAGTACAAATCCTTAAGATATGTCTTTCTTTGTCCACCACTAGTAATCTGGCCCGCCAGTGCTATCAGTAAATCTCCTCACGCTATGGTACGACTGAAAACAGACCTTATAAGTGTGTATCATCTTCCCTTCAGCATCATAAAAGAAATGGTCAACAAAATGCTGCTGCCATGTCTTGACCCTATCCAGATCGAGCGCCCGAATCCTAACAATGAGCATCCACATATGCAATACTGTAACCTGCGCCCATGACATGAAAGTTTTAGGCCTATCACAAACTATTATCATATCATCATCAGCTTCCCACCTACTCGACCCCAACCCAAAGAGAGCGATAACAAACCATCATACCAGAACCTCGCACTCTCCGAAAACTCTTGGCCCTCGGCATAAGCGGCTTGCTTCAGGCACTCATTATATAACTCCAGTGTAACTCCATGCGCAACATACGTCTCCGTAGTATTTGGCATCTTCTCACGCAGCTTCTCCGCCACCTTTCCAAAGATACCTCCGCTCGGCTTAGTTGCTCCTGGGCTAACTGGGCTGTCCTTGACTCGAGGTGCTACAGGTTCTTCATTAGAAACACCCTTGTTGCCCGGCGCAGTTTGCTGAAACTTCCATTGCGAGGTATGAAGTCTAGAGGTTAGGGTTGGGGGAGAAGATCGGAGAAGGGCTCTTCTAGCGGTGGTCTAGGACGCACATTAGCCCCTCCGAAAGGAGTGGGAAAGAATTGGATTCTACAGCTCACTCGACTAGAAGATAATCTCAGGTAGGTTGAACAAATACCTCTCGTAGTCATGGCTTTCTTTTTTCCCTTCCTCGATTTGCGGGTATGCTATTGATCGGTCCGATCCGATTGACTCTGGTGGTCGTGGTGCTATCTTGTTTGGTGGGGTGTTTCACCGTTTTGCACACTTTGTTTCGATGTGTAGTTCGGAAATGCTGGATGATTTCATCACTTCATGAAAACATCATCGGGCACGTTCAAAATGATTCAAATTTTGCAAGATCGCAGATACAGGCTTAAAGGAGGCTTTAGGGTTATTAACCCCCTTTGAATACACTTTCTCGCTCAGGCTGTTTCATTTTGTTATTCCTGGCTCGGAAAATAGTTTTTCCGTTGAGTTACTGTCCGCCGTCCCCAAATAATTTAGGTCTATTTCTCATATCCAGCAAGGTATTCATCTGGCTTACCGAGACGAGTGAGATAGTGTGAGCACCACAAGTAGCTCCACAGGCAGTTGACTTCCACGATATCACCCCACCAACACCGGAATTTGGCTACCTTTTCAAAGGGTGCTGTGGAGTATCTCATACGCTGTGCACTTTTCAAAGAAGGCGAAAGTTTGTCCTCGGTCAGCATAGATAACTTCTTTTTATGCTTGGCGCGGAATTTGTTACTTGTATAATAATTATTATTGTTATGGAAGATCCTTTGGCCGATTGCCCCTTTCCCTTTTTCACCGTGCCCAACATAATTCAGAACCATTCATTTTTTTCCTTTTTCGCCCTTTTCTCTCTTTCACCCCCGAAGAGACAGACACACACAACACACCGCTGTGGAGTGGAAACATCTTCTTAGAATCGGCATAGCACAAGACTCACCTATGAGCATATCATTTGTTCACAGCGATCAGGAACCTACTATCGCTGCGGTACCGTCTGCGGTGCAACTTTGTGCGACAAGATTATCTCCTTCCCGCAGGGGTTTGTTTTGTTTGGCTTTCTACCTTTCCACCCTTTTTGAGCTTCACTGTTCACCAAATACGAATTCAGTAGTAGCTGTCGTGCCCACCCGCGCCTCTTTCGAACAGCCCGGGAAGAAGTGGACCGGGTAATACTATGCTGGCATCTACGGCACCTAGACTATGATATTACAGCGGCATCGCCTCCCCGCATTCTAGTCACCTCTGAGCTACGACAAACCTTCGCCATGCAGAATAAAAGGCCCTTGGAAGTATCCGAACCCACCCACCCCACCCTGAGTTTACTCGCCCATTTTACCCACCCAACTCTCTCAACCAATTCTTCGGAAAATAAAGAAATAAAATACTTCGAATACCGGTATCTACATACACCCGGCCTGCTGTACAATGGACCCACTTATATAGCTTACCACTAATGTAGCACTCCATGAGCAACAGTCGAAAAAAGAGAAAACGAAGGATTGCTCCCTCGCACGATATACGAAAGATGAAATTGAGGGAATAAAAAGGAAGAGCACGAAATTGATAGCCCGACCTCATTACATCCAGTATTCTGTCTTTTCCCATAACGCCGCTCGGGTCTGCAGTGTCGTTTCGTTGGGAGTCCTGGAGATTGAAGGCTTTGCTCTGTTCACTAGGTTCAGACATTAGATTCATAATAGCTGCCACTTTTAACGTACCCCTAGCTTCTCCACTTAGTCGTTTCCCCTCGCCGGCCTGTGACGCGATGGTCCGGTTGGGTTGGGGACGGCCCCGATGGCCCGGCCATCCTCGAGTTCGCGGTAGTTCCTCCTAGTCGCTGACGCTGAACAGCTGATGAGCCATTAGCAACTTTTGTACCGGCAGGTGAGGGTCCCCGCGCTCCCGTGGTCCTCTTTGCCGCCATTCCCCCAGTAATCACGGAGCCTCCCAGCGGCCGATTCCCAGCTATTATCGTGGGTGGCTTCTTAGGTTCACGTTTTCCGGTCATTTCAGCAATGTCATCGAGCTCTTTGTCTTCACTGTAGCTTTGAGCCTTCATAAAATATATATCCGCTCCAGCTTGTAGGCCTTCCATAACAGGAACACGCGGAGTATACCCGAATTGCCTAACGTCTATTTCCTTGGCCGTCGCCGGGTCAAGCAACGAATTTTCCTTCTTAAGAAGTTCGAAAATATTCAGAGACTCGCCAGGGTTGATTTTGGTTGGATTGGTAGGTGTTATACAATCCATATCCACTTCTTTGCGAAGAACATGATCGATGTCAACAGCAGAGAAGAAAGCGCAGGACTAGGCACAAAAGAGTCAGTATTCGCTTCCTAGTATCGGCTCATACATAGCAAGTAAGGTCGTACTTGAGGGAGATCATTGATCCCTATTTGCTCCGAAAACATAGCCCTCGTCCACACGTTCGCTACCTGCAGCGCCATGGCAGTTTTGTACCTGTGTTCATGCTTGACCAGGTACCTGATCTCGTCGTGGACTGTGATCGCCAATCTCGCCTGCAGACCAAACTTCCTAATCAAGTAGTCCATGGCCACAATCAACAAATGCAAGTAATCTACCCCAGAACTCTGAATCGCCCAGTTTATTCTTGATGGCAAAAATCCATTCCTGGACAAGTTTCTCCTCATTAGCGCCTCTGTTATCCCTGCGCCCAAGACAGGTGTCCGCGGCCGTTCCTGGTCAGCAAATTTTTCAAGCGTGTTAAAGACAAAGCTTTCAGTTCCGCCATGCCAAAACCGTGTGGGGCTCAGGGACTTGCGCAGAGTTTGGTGACCTTTGGTCTTCGAATAAAGATCTGCCGCAATTTTGGCACACTTGGCATCTGTAATTGCTGGATTAAAAGCTCGTAGGAGCGTCGAGGCAAACCCGACCCCAGCACCATATATCCGGCCATAATTGAAAACCTTCGCGTTATCTCGTGAGATACCAAGGATATTGGCAGTCTTGGAATGCAGGTCTGTCCCATTGGCTTTGGTTCCTTCGAGTGTCATGAACCCAAGGGCATTCCCACCATGAATCTTGAACTGGGCATCGCCAAGAAGACTGGCAATCCAGAGCTCTTGGGAATCAACATCGGCTCCAACAAACGCATATCCCTGCGGCGCAATGACCTTTGCTTTCAATTCCGATCCAAGGCGGTGCTTCTTCGCGTTACTAGCCGTCAACCACGTTCTTTCCACAGCCCTTCTTGTAATTGTGCCCATGGGTATCAACTGAGGCAAGATAATCCCAACATCATCCAGGGATTCCTCTGCTTTTTCCACACCCTCCATTCCTTCCGTATGCTCAAGTTCGCTTCTCTGAACAACCATTTGTGACCGTATTCTATCTCTTGCCGAGATCCAATACGAGCAGGCAGCATTCATCTCCAAAGCCTCTCTTGCGAGTGGATATTCAGACGATAGCGTTTGCGATTCGAAATACTGAACGTAACCCTTGGCCAATGGCGTTGAACACCGAGATCCTGGGCCATCCTTGTGCGGAAGCTTGAAATAGACGCCATCGATATCGTTACAGATCGCCTCGTTCTTCTCATCGGACAAATCGCACTCGACCAGGGGTGAGCCCTTATATTGTTCCGCCTCTTCACGAGAAACTCTAAAGGTCCACCCAAACTTTCCCGTCCATACCAGAGGATGCTTGTCCCATTGCAGTTTAAGTAAGATGGGGGAAATTCGAGACCGAGCGGAGAGATTGATCTGAGAATCCCCCACAAAGAGATCCTTATACCATTTAGGCATTCCAGGCATCTTCTGTTTAGCCGGTTTCGGTTCCACCTCCCCCTTTTTCAGTTTGAGAAACTTGATCTCCTGTCCCGACCAGTCAAGCTGCCTTAGCCACTGGTCATTCATATAAACATCTGGCTTGTCTTTGACCTCCAGTGCTGTTTCCGCAAGTTCCACTAGGCGCTTTTTCACATCGTCCGAGGCTTGCCGGTAAGCCTTGTCAGTCTCTTCAACATATGTGTCCCAAGATCTGTTGACCGGGAGTATGAACGAAGAGAGATGCCGTAGAGCAGCGAAACTGACCGGATGTGGACAAACCCGTAAAAAATGCGGCAGCACCTTCCGATAGACCAGGTGTGTGGCGATGGCGTCCTGGGCGCAATAGCTCAGAAGCTCATCTAAGTTGGCCAACACATCTTCCAAATTCGTTCCCCCAAACCGGCCTCGCACTTCCTTATCGAGTTCGATACCGCAATGAAACTTTGCTACATCCCGTAATGAATTTATCGAACTCCGCCGAATCCACAATTCCTCCTCATCTTCACCCAGGCCCGCATCCAGCATTGCCAGAAGGTCGGGCCCGTGACTCTCCTTCTCAACCCTTTCCCTAAGTTCCCTCTTCTTCTGGTGCTTCATCCACACTGGTCTCTGGCGTGAGCACATCCCGTTCACTGCGACATGTAGGGACATCGTATCCAGGAAACAATTTCTCGACTGTACCAAATCATATTCTTCACGAACCCGTGCTCTATCAAAACCAACATTATGCCCAACAATCACTCGCGACTTGTTTATATCTCCAAACGGTATTAGGTGGCGCTGACTCTTGTTTTCCCCAAGCAACCACGGTGACAGCCAAGCATACCAAGCATCCTTGCTCACCGCACACGCCATTATCGGGAACGGCGAGAGTTTGTATAGAACTTCAACGTCGAACACAACCGCATCCTCCGTCGGTGCGTCAACACAACAAACACGAGACTCTACGCCATCACCAACGCTGTATCTCGTCCATCCAGACCTGTGCTCCCATTTAATAGGTGGATCCGGTATGCCCCCAAGTGCAAAAGTGTTAGCCATGGTGAGATATGGCTCCGACTCTTCGTTCCCAAGTCTAGTGAAATGTTCGTCCAGAGTATTACCCTGTAATTCAGGTAAATCGAAATCGATTGGTGGAGCTGCGTCTGAGGTTTTCCCATAAAGATCATGACGATCCAGATGTTCCTGAGCAAGCCCCACTAGCTCCGGCGGTGGGGGCTTGTGTCCCATCTTGAATATCTGAGAGTGCAACCGGGTAGATATTTGTTGAACCCCCAACTCATTAAGGCGAGCTTATGTCAAATGTCAGCAAATAGAGAAATCTTTACGCAAACAAATGTTGTATACCAGCCGACGGACCTTCCTCTAGTTTCTCCTTCGCTACCACCTTATCGGCGGCAGTTGAATATCTCCGAGGAGAGAAAAGTAGCCTTGGGGTGGCAATTGCACCACAGCAACTTGATAGACATCCGGAGGGGAAACGAAGAGCTGTTCGACTATTATTGCAAAACTGTAAAGACCTGACAGATGGAAGCATATCGCCGGAGAAAAGGCCAGTGATCCAGCACTGCACGATACGTCGAAGAATCCCCAAATATCTCAGTCCTTATTCGCAATCACGTTTATCGTTTGTTCGCCAGTAAAATAGAAGTCGCTGTATCGAGGAGCAATTTGATAGTATAGTGGACGGTGCGGTAAAGGGGTTGAAAAAAAGAATTGGGCAGAATTGGAGAGAATTGTGGAAGCCCTCATAAATGGAAACCGGACGAAGAGGAAGGCGAGTTATCTCATCCGGCGTACAACGTGGGAAGAGGGTGATGGAGAATAATTGTGTTCCTGTGAGCGCGGGCGGCAGGGACGGGGAATGACGGTGCCAAGAGGTGGGAGAATTTTTGACATATCCAGCGGCACTCTGCACGGGGTTTAGGGGGGGCCCTTCATTGAGCTGCCAACAGGATGGTTGGGCACCGAGGGAGGGGGTTTCAACCGGTAATCTCTATCAATCTTCCCAGGCCCACCGCACGCCCATTCTCATGATAATAATAACCATAATATTATCATAACAATAATAATATGATAATATCATATGAATCAAAAATTAGAGAATTCATAGAAAATTAGAGAATTCCTAGGCAAACAATCTGACGTATGATATCACCGTATTTGGACCTTTACCACCAAGCTATGATGTTTTTACGCTTTTAAAATTAGCACCTGTTTGGCAACATTGCGACCGTTTCCCATATAAAAACACTTGTTCTTGCGTTTTGAAACGGGGGCGGAACGGTTGTATCTAAACAGGACCTTATTTCTTTCAAATTGGATTCTGATAAAATAAGCACTTAAGCAATGACATTGTACCAGGTTAATAAAATATTGTTATCTGGTAAACAATGCATTGTTTTCACTTTCTTATCATCTCTTGCCTAGCGGGTTGATGAGGTTGTCTCTGCAACCTATCATAATACAATAGTCTATCTCCCCATTAAAATGTCTAATAACTCAACAATTAAATTCAATATCACATCAAGTAGTGATCTAATTGACATAACACTTGATACCGGTGCCATAGATGCAGTAAAAGCAGGAGATATTTTTAATACGAAAAAAAGTATCTTGCTATTTCTTTTTTTAACTTTTTCGGCTCTAGAAGATGGAATAAATTGCATTAAAAAAGAAAAAAAAGGCTAAGCTCATGGATATATATGCTTTACCTAACCCACCATCTTGCTGGGCCAAAAAAAAAAAAAAAAAAAAAAAAAGATTTCTGGTGTTGGGTGCCCATGTGTAGGTTCTGATCAAAACGCATTCATTCCGGGGGGCGATGGCATTTGATTTGATATCGACCATCCTCTCTATCATTATATTATTAGAAATTACCGAAAAAAACAGTTGACTGCAATGGAGGAAAAGTCATTCTAACGGTCCTCTGGCTCCGCGCACCACACGATCGAAGAAAATAGTAGGACAACGCCATCCCCCACTAAAAAAAAAAAAAAAAACAGTGTTGTTCGGAATACCAGCATGACACCATCAACAAATACCTAGAGGAAAAAAGCTCGCAGGATTGCATAGATAGCTTCGAAAATCCCTCCATAGCAGCATTTGTCGGTGTTCGCCGTAGGTGACAGGTACCAAGGTCGGTTTCCGCGAGGGCAGGCCCTAAGGTGCTGACACCATACGAGTGTATGATACGGTAGCAAACTCGAGTACAGTGCAGTGCTTGACGAGAGTACTGGTACTATGCTATACAGTACAGTAAGAGGGGGGGGAAAGAAGTAGTGCGACACAGTAGCAACTGCTTCCCACAAGATCGCAACTCTACTCCCAACCCCCATCACTACAATACTCACTATATCCCCCACCACCTGCCAAACCATTTCAGAAAAGCACTATGAGGGTAAAGGGAACCCACAGAAGTGAGCGTAAGTAGTTTAATTAAATGAATATATACATAAAGTTGAAATAATAATAAAATTAAATGATTTAGAGATTAGTCCATGAAATCTTGAGCAGTGGTGATCGTTGACGAAGAAGGGACAGCCCTTCAAGCGGGAAACCACGCATGATGACTGGATCTGTATTATTGCTCTCCAAGAAATAGCGGAGTGGTCTTTCAGAAAGATAGCTGCCGAATTGGAGGAAAAAATAGGCCTTAAAGTTCACCATAGTACCTGTGCTCACATGTAATGATCCCTTTCTGGATAGTTAGTTCTTGGCGACGGAGAACGATACTTCTCTTTCTGTCTTCTTCTTTCTTTGTCTTACGATAGCCCTAGGCCTCTGCCTACGTTACCGATAGTACGAGACCTTTGTCTTCTATCGGGAACGCCTATCGTAAGCTTTCTCTAACTCGTCTTCGTGAAGGACTTTTCTTGGCGTAACAATAACGGTGCAATAAAGATAAAGATCGTAGAAATGTTTTATATTTGTTAAAGTAATAAGTAGGAAAAGTACTTAGAATAAAGCGTGAAGAACCTATCTTCCTCGGCCGCCTCGGCCTTCTTATATAGTATTCTTCCCGCTCGTAGTCATGTAACCTAAAGTGGTCACATGTGCGAAACCAAATCATAACAAACTAGTCATGTGACCAAAGTGATCACATGCTTAAAACCCATGACCTCATAGCGAGGTCATGTACAAAAACTCATAAACCAATCATAACGCAATAAACAAGTCATATGACTCGACTGAGTCATATGCGCGAAACCCATGACCTCATAATAAGGTCATGTGCGAAACATAAATCATATGCGCAAGGCTTACCTGCAAGGCACACTCGCAAGGCATACTCGCCAAACGTACGTCCCATGACTCATACTTAAGCCATGTGCGAAAGCATCACAAATCCCACACATAACAAATCATATAACCCAAATGAGTTATATGCGCAAAACAACAACATACCTGTGACTCATAACCATGTGTTACGTGAAAACCTTTTCCATGCCAAGCCACGTTCGTGACATCACATCTATCAACGGTATCGGGAAACAGGTAGTCCTTCCAACTATCAGCGAACAGGAAGACCTCCAATCTTCCAGGAGTTTGATCTACTTGATCTAAAGTCTTTTATTAAAGAAAATAAAAGAAATAGAAGACTCTCTTGGGAGGATATTAAAGAAGAGAAGGGATTAAAGGCATTATTCAGGACAATTAGGAAGGCAGCTAAGAGTTTTAATTTAAATAAAAGAAGACCACGCAAGAAGTAAGTACTTTAATGAAGATTCAAGTGTTTACATAACTAAAAGATATTTTAGATGGGGATTGTATCCTAAAAATATACCAATTATATTTGGTTGGTGTATGAGAAAAAGAGCTTGGAAACTAAGAGACTGGTCCAGAATCATATGGACTGATAAAACCTCATTCTCTACAGCTGGATTTGGGGAGAGAGGATGAGTGATAAGAGAACCTTCTGAGGAATATGATCAGGATTGCATTGATGAGGTCTGGGAGTGAAGAAGGGAGACAGTTATGGTATGGGGAGCCTTTTGTGGGGATTTGAGGTCAAAGCTAGTGGTAGTACCAGGAAAGGTTAAAGTGGATTCTTATGAGTATACTAAGTATATTCTGGATCCAGTTTTAATTCCTTTCTGACATGAGTGTTGTGAGAGATTTGGTTGGACTAGGGTTGTTGAAGATGGTACCTCAGGGCATAAAGGGTAGGTTCTACCTCCATATAATTATTGTATTTTCTGTTTTTTGATATAGAAATACTTACTTAAGAATATAATCTAACTACTCGTTTAATCACAGATATTCTACAAAGTGTAGAAAAAGGAATGGGGTGAATAAATTGCCCTGGCCACCACAGTCACCAGACCTGAACTTAATTGAAAATATTTGGGGAGATAAGGAAACTTACTTGGGGAAAAGGTATGGAAGAGTTGCAAGCAAGGAAGAGCTAATCAGGGCTGTGGAGGAAGCATGGAAAGCTATTCCTGATGGAAGGTTTATGGATCTTTACAGAAGTATGCCAAAGCAGGTCACAGAGGTTATTAGAAGAAAAGGGCACCAAACTCATTATTGATTTATGATTTTCTTTTTATTTTACTTTAAGGAAATACTAAGCATTTTTTAATTTTATCTCCTTTACTTATTTTATTTATTGAATGTGGTTGTGGAAAATGGTAGTACTATATGTTGTTGATATTATTTCTGTACGGGAATTTGTGTTGCACAGGTGTCGCATTACTTTCTTCTCCCTCCCTTGTACATACCTGCGTGGTACCTAATCTGAGCAAACACTCGCAACGGCCAATTGATTCAATGAAAAAGCTAACACTGTGATATTGGGCCCCATTTTCATATTTGGTATCGAAATGACATGCCCTGACCCCTGTACTCATACTCTGCCTAAGTACTCCAAAGGGAGTTTGGCCCTGCATCCCAGTCAGTTGATTTTCATATGGTGCGCGACAACAAGACAGGGCCCTGAAAACCAAGCACTAAGAAAAGGAATTCAGGGAACAACCAACCCCTGAATTTACAAAAAATAAATCCTTAGTAATGAAATTAGGAAGCTAATAATGAGATATAAAGTGAAAAAATAGAAAAAAAGAGTAGCAGGGAGGAGGAAATAGAGAAGAAAAAAATGAGTGAGTTTAGATAAGGGGAGGGAAATTTTGAATGCCAAGACATTAATGGCAGGGATAGGAGCAGAGATAAGAGCATAGAGCTAAACTAGAAAAGGATAGTTTACAAAGCTTATGTAGAGTCAGATTAATTTGTAGAGACATGACAGAAGTAAAATATAACCATGTTATTCTGCTCATATTATTGATTACTGCTTTGATCTCTCTATTTCTGCCATTCCTAAGCCTCTTATTACACTTCTACAATAACAAAAAAGATCCTGTTAGTCTAATCTCTTATATAAACTGTAAAAAAAATCACTCTGATAGAAGTCCACTAAAGCCTCTGCAAGGTATTAAAATGATGATTGAAACTTCCACATATATTTCAAGACAACCATGGCTTTTGATAATGAATAAAGTAGAAAATGAGAAAGTGAGAGTGCATGTAAGAAGATGAGTGTATGAGAGTGTGAAAGTGGATGAGAGTAAGTAAGTGTGAGAGGGTGAAAGAGTGGGTAAGTGAGTGTGTGAGGCAGCAGGTAGGAGAGGAAGTGGGTAGGTAAGTAAGCAAGTAGACAGGTAAGTAAGTAGGTGATTGGGCAAGTAGGCAAGTGGGCAAGTAGGCGAGTAGATGAGTAGGTGAGTCAGTAAATAAGTGAGTGGATGAGTCAGTAGATGAGTGAGTGAGCAAGTAGAAAAGTGAGTGGGTGGGTAGTTGAACAAGTGGGTGAATGAGTGAGTAGGGGGGTGAGTGAGTGAGTAAGTATGTAAGTGAGTAGGTAAATGAGTAAGTAGAGGAGTAAGAGAGAAGATAATAAGAATATAAGAAAGTATATATATGAGAGAAAATATGTGGGAGAAAGAAGGTAAAAATAGAAAGCTAAACAATATCCATTCGAAATTCGCAGCAATAAAACTTATATTACTGCTCAGTAAAAGCTCTTTGCTCTGGAGTTAACCCTTAAAGGTAAGCGGTAATTAATCACTTGCTCCAATTTGAGAATTGCCGAATAGTCTGTAGGCTAACTGAATCTAATACTTCATGAACTGTCTGCTCCAGGGCAGCGAAAGAGTAAGAACAGTTATCTCTTATATATTGTTTTATAGCAGCCTAAAAGAACTCAATGTAATTTAATTCACAATAAAATTTGGTGTAAAAAAGAACCTCATAGTCACGCTTGACAATCTCAATCACTAAAAGTGACTTCTTCTCCAGGAAGTCTCCCTCACTCTCCATAGTTCGTAAGGTACAGCAACCTTGGCCAGAGCTCGATTTAATCCAGTTTACGAAGCTTAAACTCCTGAAAGGACTTGCTAGTGTTGTCATCCTTTTTTTCTTCTTTCCAGTATGGCATTGTTTCTGAAGTCCTTCTCACCAAAGTCCATGCTCATGTAATACTTGTTTAAGTCCTTTTAGTATTTCAACCCAACTTGGTAATATTGGAAGATGTATATCCCAATCTATATTTCCATCTTGATAGACCATATACTAAAGAAAGTTTTTGAGGTGCAACAGTAGGATGCATTTTTGGCTGCTTGCCTCCAGGTCCCAGATTCATTCAGCTGGCAACAAGCACATCGGGGGCTTCTCATGCATGTCCACTGGAGTTATTGAAAGCAAAAACACTGATATGACCAGGAAAGGCCTTGTCAAAAATAGGAACCGCTTTGATAAGAACTTGGTTGAGCATTTTTTCTGAATCCCACCAATCCTCATTGTTTTTTCCATATTTCAAAATCTTGTATGCCTTTAATTTTGTTCCCCTAATTCTATCAAAATAATGTAATCTTCCTTGGGCTTCAGTTATAAACTCTGATACCATTAATCCTTTCCCCTTGCCTTTGGGTTTCAACCACTTAGTTCCTTTTACCTTCTATGAGTACTGATTATCATCATTCACATTGAATGCTGATTGATCATGGGTTACTAAAATTCTTCGTTTGGTACCCCAAGATAATTAGTCCTTCTGAATTTCTCCTCCATCCTCGTACTCTCTTAAGGTTAGTACTATTTGCTAATAAAAATTTTGTTACTTATTACTTCTCACTTCTGACCACTTTCTACTTTTCTCTTCTACTTCATGCCAATTTTACTTCTCTTATATCAGAGGCTGTAAAGATTGTAAATTCTTATGAATGCATAATAGCTATCATAAGATTTACAATCTTTAAACTCTGGGATTTGATTTGAGGAAAAGAGGGACTTGAAGAGATTAAGATGTGGAAAGTAGTGGAATAGCCAGAGCTAGAAGATTCTTACCTGCCATGTGGGCAATAACACATTTTGATAGTAAGTGACAACATCTTTCTGTTCATGACCATCGACATATCTCGTCTTATCTCGGCCATATACGAATCTTATCTTTCCCAACCAGCATTGTGCCATTTGTAGTCTGATTGAATACTCTGTAGTAATAGGTTGTTCTATTACAGCTGAGATTTACATAATATCTACTGCCCGCTCAGACTGGAAGTAAGTATTAACAACTTCATATATATTAGGAATACCAAGATCCAATACCTGGGAACTACCCTAAGTAGAGTAACAACTCCCAGAGTCAGAATCCATGGTTTCTAATACTCTCCTCTAGCACCCTTATGCAGCCTGCATATCACCATACATATTAACCACAGTTGCATCCTGTGACTATAATGCTACAAAGTTAAAGGTGTAGAAATAACACCATATATATTGTGGCTGTCTGTTTGACTGGCTCCTGCTCGCAGAATATATGAGAGTGGACCTTCAGCTAGGTCTAGGAAGTAGAATAGAGTAAATCTGCCAACTACCCAGGAGGGTACTAGGCTGCAAAGATGTGATGTCTTTAGCATGCGCTGTAAGTAATAGGAGGTTTTAGTAGGAAGAGATGGTATCAAATGATAAAGGATCTCAATGAGAGACTAATACATTCGCACCTACACTACAATAACCAGAAAAGTCTAGAACTCTGAGGGACACTACCAAAAGAGTCTAGAACTCTGAAGGACACTATCAGAAGAGTCTAGAACTCTGAGAGACACTACTATAAAAGCTAATGGACTTCGCAGAGTATTACAACTAGGTTTCGGAATATGTTGTAGTGGCGGGGATGACTCCCAATACTAGAATGGTAATTAGAACCCTGTAACCCAGAGTAACCAAGGGTTGCCGACCGAGGGACTATCTATCAATCCAGTGGAATAGCTTCTTGCGAATTAGTAGTATATCTTCTGGAAGATATCTGTTAGTTGGGTCGGGAGCTATGAAGGTTTGAAGTCAGGAGACCTAGAAAGGTTACAACTACGACTACCTTCATAAATACAACACGCAGATGAAACTAATTGTTTTATCAATGATAGAGACAATTGGGGCCAACTCAGTTTGACTTGAGAACTAGGCTACAAGTTTAAAGACTCTGGTAATCGGATAATTACTATTGGGAACAGTATGATTCCTAGTTAGTTATATCAAAATTACCACAGAGGGTGTGGTGATTTTCAGGGTTTCCAGGTGTTCGCATCTTAGAAGAATACCTGACGTTGTGAGTTACAATCAGAGAGGTACTTAGTTGTATAATTGATAGATATAGTCTGCAAATGCTGATACGCGGAATATAAATATCAAAGTGCCTGTAATGATCCCTCCTCGGATTGTAAGTTCTTGGCGACAGGGAAATCTTCTCTTCTTCTTCTGTTTCTTTCCTTAGCTTTATGATAGCACTAGGCTTCCACCTACATTACCGATAGTACAAGACCTTTGTCTTCTATTGAGAACGCCTATCGTAAGCTTTCTCTAACTCTTCTTCGTGAAGAGCTCTCCTCAGTGTAAGGATAATTGTTGCAATAAAGATAATGATTGTAAAGTAGTTTTATATTCGTTAAAGTAATAAATAGGAAAAGTAGTTAGAATTCAATCTAATACTCTTTAAACTCGTACTACTAACACTGGCATATGATGAGCCTCCGCCGGCATAGGGATATCGCTAACTGGTATACCACTAATCTTAAGCTAACTAAATCTACGGCCCTGCACCTGCTATCTCCAAGTCATGCCTACACAGAAACTAATTACAAGACCATCAAACAACCCAGTGCCTACCGGGGTCCAAGTCCGTAGCCCCTCTAGTATGAAGCCAACCAGTACTAAGCATAGCTGAAGTTGAGTCAAAGACCAACCCGACCAGGTTCCTCATCCAACGAATACAAAATTACTACCATTCGGTCTGAACACTGTCCCGCAAAACCCTCCACTACAGTAGAAAACCAACAAACACAAACTAAACCTACAGGCGACACAATGGTAAGGAGGAGGTAACCAACATGTCAACCTCTTGTACCTGCATGCCAGGCTGTCGACTCTATGAACCCACTTTGCTGGCTGCCTCTGAAGAGCATACCGGTGAGGGGGACTTGTACCTGCTGCCTGTCACCCAACCTAAACAACATACAAAAGAAATACATAGAGGTAGTAACAGACCGAAAAAGGGCAGTGGGGCCGATTTCCCACCCGTGGTGCTATGCCTCCTCCTGCCAAACCCGTAGCCAAACTAAAGAAACCAAATAAACCCCACAAAACCCAATGCACCAGACCCAAACAAGTCCAACCAGGTAGTCACAACCCACTATCTGCGCAGGTAGCCATCAGCCAGCCAGTCCATCGGGGAACTTTGCAGCACCTAGCAGCTTCACCCGACAGCCCAATTGAACTGGGAACACTTAATTAGACCTCACCCAACCTGACGCAGGCCCGACAGGTGGTCACCGGCTCCTCTCCCCGTCCAATCAGCTCCCCGTTAGCACCACACGCCAGATGCCACAGAGCCCATCTAGCCCCCCCGGCCTCTCAGACAGATCAACCATCCGATAGCCACAGGACAGCCATACCCAGCCCTATCAGGTAGCTACTGGTCTTGGCCACACTAACAGAGCTCCATCCTCAGCACCTTGCAGCCGAGGGGGACCCACCAGCCATGGCCGGTAGCCACAAAGTAGGCAGCACCAATGTCTGAATGTACTGACACCAGTCACAGTATCCAGCCCAGTCGAACAGAAGTCCAACCAAGCCAGGAAAGAGTAGGTAGTACCAGCCAAAGCTAGCCCCACTGGTCCGGCAACAGGCACAGACCGAACGACAGGTAAGAGGCACCTCCAACAGATGCGGCATGAAGGGGGAAGGGCGAACAAACAGAAGCAGACCAATGGAAGATAGGTTCCACTTGCAATAGGTGAAGCCGCCAACCACAATCCACAACCAAACTACCCAAACGCACAGACAACGCGAGTGTCTGGTAGCCAATCATCCCACACCACCCCAGGCAGCAACAATAACCACCCAGGGGGTAAGAGCTTTTCAGAGTCAAAGCCATCTCCACCAAGGTGAAGAGGAGACCCCTGACTGAACTATCGTAAATGCCGTAAGGACAAAACTTCCAAGAAAACGGTGATAAACAACATCGTAGGATTCCGACCGTAGAAACGTAATGTAACAAGGAGGGGCTGGGCAGGTACTGTCCTGCCACCTGAGGAATGATGTGGCCAGTACAATGAGTTGAAACTTAGGAAGGTCATCAGTCTAACCCAAGGGTGTTTTGTATTATGAGAACTAAGGACTCCGTTAAAACCCAACAACTATGAGCTGGCCCAAAGAACGACACGGGTGATCCCCCCAAACACAATATTCCATCCCCCCCAATCAAACGCGAAACCTGTGAGTAGACGACTGCCAGGAAACTGAAGACATTTTACTGAAAGGGGCTCGTAAGCGACTGTAATGAGTAGCTCGAAGTGCCAGCATTGTGAGATAACTAGCAAGCAATGAAACGAGAAGCAAATAAGTAATCTGCCACGCAACGGCTAACAGACTTCAACACCAAGAACTCCAGAATCTACTGAGCGAATTCAGATATCTCCCCCAGAATCCACAGCATCAAGGCCCATCATAGGTGTGAAAGAAACCGTCAGGACGAAGTGACAGCAAGAAGGAGGAAAAGTGCTTAGAACAAAGTATGAAGAGCCTATCCTCCTTGGCCGTACCAGCCTCCTTATATGGTACTCTTTCCGCCCTAAGTCATATGACCAAAGTACTCACATGTTCAAAACACATGACCTTGTAGTGAGGTCATGTGCAAAAACTTATAAACCAATCATAATGCAATAAACAAGTCATATGACCCAAGTGGTCACATGCGGAAAACCCATGACCTCATAACGAGGTCATGTGTAGAATATAAATCATATGTGCAAGGCATACCCGCAAGGCACAGTTGCAAGGCATACTTGCCAGGCACCCATCCCATGACTTATAATCGAGTCATGTGCGAAACATAACAAATCATAACATAATAAATCTTATGACCTAAATGAGTCATATGTGTCAAACAATAAATATACCTATGACTCATAATTATGAGTCATGTGAAAACCTTTTCAGTGCCCAGTTATGTTCATGACAGTGCCTTCCAAGCTTTTAGACATCATCAAGCAATAGAGAAGAGACCTTAACAATAAAATATTGTCTTCACGATTCTATTCTACTTTACCTACTTTACTTTACTCTTAGTAGTTATAAATGAAATGAGTAAAGTTTGAGCTTTCTTAGACAATCCCCATCTACAGAAATGAATCTTGATTGGCCTAGACAACTCTGAAGTCTATCAGGTTGTCTCCGCCTAACAGTATATTGTTAGATCTCCTTGTTACCAAGGCTCTCTACCTATCTACCTACCTTCTCCTAGTGCACAACATAGCTAGGACACTAAGTATCCCACCACATATTTTATACAAATGGAAACTTCCCAAAAACTGGGCTTCTTAGCCTGTCTACAAGAAAAAGAAGAAGCTAGCAAACAAGCAAAGAAGATGGAACAACCTCCTAAGCAGATTATGCTGGGGGAACTAATGGATACCTTGGGAGATGATCGCTCTACAAGTTTTAGTCATTCATCCTCTCTCACTCTGGCTCTCCAAAACCTGTCTGAGTACCCGCAAGCAAAGCTCCCAGTATCTCTCCATCCTTAACAGCCCCTTCTCCTGCTTCAAGAACCTCTACACTACCCCCAAATACCGATGAAGCAGACCTCGCAAGACTTGCTGCTAGGGTAGGAATAGTCATTGGTTAAATTCGGCAGGACGTCTCAACTAGTATTGAGACTGCTAATATTGCCTTTAACACTCTGGCAGCTGACTTACAAGCTAACATACGAGAGTGGATAGAAGTCCAGCAACGTTTACTGAAAGAACAAGACATACATGATAGTAACATTGCTGTGATACTATGTCAGTGTACTGTGGTAGAAGCAAATATCCGAGAAATCCAAGAAAGGATTAACAGGAAAATTGCCACCAAATTAACAGCATAAGATGTATGACAAGAGCATCATAAGGGGGTAACCACCCAATTGTAGCAAGACGTGCTTGAATGAGACCTGACTCTGGAACGAGCTTTTCAAGAGTTCAGAGTACAACGGACCCAACAGAACTAAGCGTTGTGAACCTTAATATCCAATTTAGCCACCTGACAAGAACAGGAGGCAGAAAACTATAATCAATTTACCCATACCAATCAAAGAGACCAAACCAACATATCTGATACCTTAACCCTGATACTTAACAGAATTAAAATATTAGGTAGTAGACAACTGAGTAGTTGGCATACTATATTGAAGTCAGTTCCAGAAGAATGAGAAGATACTGCAGAAATAAAGGAATCAGAAGAAGCCCCTGTCCAAGAAAGGAGAAACCAAGGGAGGAAGAACCTCCAACTCCAATAATACGGGGCAGCAACCTAGATGATAGGAGTAATAATGGAGGTGAAGAGGAAAATGGAGGAAAATGGTAAGGAGGACTATTTAGATTTAAACACTGGTTAACTCCTGAACAATATGGAATAGCTAATATACTTACAAAAGTATTGGCCCAAACTGTTAAATGGCTGGCAGACCCGTCTCTATTTTTTTTGAAGTAAAGACCAGTCAATATATCTACTATTGGTTAACCCAATGTGTTGATTATTTTGAATGCAATCTCAGGATTTGGGATGATGATAGGAAGGTATTATCAATACCATAGGAAGAACAAAAGAGAATCAGGTTAGTCCAATAGTAGAATGGTATCTGCGAGCAATAGATGGTCTCCATGGAAAAGAACAAGACCCAGAACTATGTTCATGGACTTACTTTAAATACGAATTCACCAGTCAGTATGCCCTTCTCGAAGAAGGATATAAAACCATAGGAGACATGGAATCAGTTGTGTATAAAAATGATATTCAGACATTTATGGGGAAGATGCATAATTTAAATCTCCATGCTCGACTAACAGGACCAGCCTGATATATAGTATGTAACAGGAAATTACCTATCAAGAGAAGATTGTGACTTTCCTTAAATAAATATGTTACCGACACAGCATGGGAAAAGGCAGTCTGGGAAGTAGGAAGAGATGAGGAGGAAGAATAGGAATAGGACTACCTAGACCGGGATAAACCAAAACCTGCAAAAAGATTTTCAGACAAAAAATCTGTGGACAAAAATCAACTAAAGGTAAAAATGAAGAAATCCTTTATAACAGGAGGTGGTTCTCTTAAAAAAGGAAAGTGGGAACTGGAGCCTGAAAAACCAGCAAAGAGTTCTATGGGAACTATGAAGTTAATACATACAAACTTCAAAAAGGCCTACAAAGAGATCCCTCAGTCAATGATTGATGAAAGAAAGCTGGAAGGCAATTGCACGTGTTGCGGAAAGAAAAGCTATGAGTACAAAACCTACTGGGGACAAATTCAGGTATCTAGGACAAGGGCAAATGACCTCCCATTCAAGACACCAAGGCCCAGAATAGTGGTAGTAGTTCACAGTCCTAGAATAATCTCTACCGCTCAAGTTCCAAGAGGCAACAAACTCTGGAAACTAGGTGAAGAGGAAGAAATGACTGACATCATTTTATTAGTACTGACAACAATGGTGTTCGGGTGGCCTAGAAGAGACATACTCTCTAGTAATTGAACTTAATAATAAAAGGCAACATTGAAGGGAAGGAATCAACCTTGCAATTATGACCGGAGCGAGAGTACACACATCCTTCTTGCTGCAATGTCAAGGAAATCAATAAAGAGTAATGTCCGCATTGGCCTTACCTCTATACTTGCCAAGAAAGTATTGCAAGCTTATCTCTAATGATTTGGTACGTGTCCGCTAGGGCAGTCAGGCACATGACCTGGAAAGTCAAAGGGCTCCGAGAAGAACCAAAACCTAAACAGGTAACAGACAGCACTAAGGGTACTAAACAGGAAGTGGCAGTAAGGCTAAGATGAAGGATCTAGAGGAAAAGCGAAACACATTTTTGATTGATATGGTAAATAGATACCAGAACTCTAGACTTTACCTTTAGTTACAGCTTTTTAAGTGCTGTACTGATACCGAATAGAACTAGATAGTGTGAGGATACTGTCTATAGTTAAGCGAGGATGGAGAATAAGCCTAGAAAGGTTATCAAAGAGATAGCTGACCACTCCTACATACCTGACTTTCATTTCCATAATATCTGGACGATAGCAGAGCCCTCCTAGATTGGTTCCACAGGTGGTAAAAGGTAGAAGGTATGGGAACCCCTCGGCTGGAGGTAAAGACCACTAGTAGTGAGTTGTCTGATATATTAAAAGAAAACAAGTTTGTATGAGGAGACTTAAGTGGTTGAAACTATACAGGTATGGTAACAAACATTTCAGTTGTTATTACACCTCAGACATGTCGAAGTGATAAAATGATGATTCTATACCTTATCCAAAGAAATGCACTTTTAGCACACCAAAACCTACATGATATAACTGTCCTGAGAGACATACTTATATTTACATTATAAATCCAAATCGTCAGCGCTACAAAATATGAGCACTGTTAGATTTAGGATCCAATTTGTTTCTAATCAAGAATGAACTCCTAAAGTGTCACGAACATGGCTTGGCATAAAAGAGGTTTTCACGTGACACATGGTTGTAAGTCACAGGTATGTTATTGTTTCACACATATGACTAATTCGAGTCATATGATTTGTTATGTGTAGGATTTGTGATGCTTTCGTACATGGCTCAAATATGAATCATGGGACGTGCGCCTGATGAGTATGCCTTGCAAGGGTGCCTTGCAGGTAAGCCTTGCGCATATGATTTATGTTTCGCACATGACCTCATTATGAGGTCATTGGTTTCGCATACATGACTCAGTCGAGTCATATGACTTGTTTATTGTGTTATGATTGGTTTATGAGTTTTTGTACATGACCTAGCTATGAGGTCATAGGTTTTAAGCATGTGATCACTTTGGTCACATGACTAGTTTGTTATGATTTGGTTTCGCACATGTGACCACTTTAGGTCACATGACTACAGGCGGGAAGAATACTATATAAGGAGGCCGATTCGGCCGAGGAAGATAGGTTCTTCACGCTTTGTTCTAAGTACTTTTCCTCCTTCTTTCACCCCGTGTCAGAACGTGAAGGTTCGGTATTGGTCCAATTAGAGTCCTTGATTTCTATCTCACGATAGGCTTCAGGTCTTTAACTTCGATCACCTTTCGGGGGCATCGTTGTTAATCCCTCCTCTATGATTACTGGAAGTTCTTTCTTCCAATTACCTATCTTTACATTTGTTCGTTTACATCACCTCCTCACGGTTGCAATGGCTAAGCAAGCCTCTGTCCCTTCCGCTAGATCCGCTTTACATTCGTCGGTGGTTTTGTCTCGTGCCGTCGAGAAGAACTTCGCCCTAGAGGCCGAAGTCTCTCACCTTTGGCATCACATCTCCGTCCTTTCTCAGCGATTTCATCGCGCTGAGAAAGAGATGTCTACCTTGTCGGCTGCCCTAGCCTCTGAACGTGATACTGTTCGCAGTTTGGTCACGATTTTGGTGGCTGAAGCTCCTACGGGTATCCCCTCTTTGCCTATCCCCTCAGTCGCTTCGGTTACTATGGTGGTCTCGGTTGGGGGAGGTGGGCTAGACCCTGAGAATTCTCAGGGTCAAGCGGAGGAGCTCCCTCGGGAGAATGTTATGCCGGCAGTTATCCCTGCCCCCCCTGCAGCTGCGGTTGTGGATGGTGGTGTAGGTGGTCCTGTTCCTGATTCATCAGGATTGGAGGAAGCGCTTGCTCCTGGTGTGGGTAGGGTGGATCCTAATGTGGTGACACCAACTACAGTAGTATCACCCCCTTCGGGGGGGCAGATGCCTGAGCCCTCTGTGGCTGAGCCCGTAGCTGGTCGGGGAAGCGCCTCTAGTGGTGTTTCTCCTGTGGTGGTGGGTGGTAATGAGGGTGGCCCGTCCACTCTTGTTGCTAGACCTGCACCCAGGGGTGGGAAGAGGAAGAGAAACAAGAAGCCCCGGGTCAAGTAAGACCAGACCTCACGTGTGCCACTTGTTCCTGACTCGGAAGGGTCATCGCCTTCACCGGTTCGCTGTTGCGAACCGGCTACTACAGAGTCCGCGGTGGGTTCGCCGCCTGCGGAGTGGGCCAGGGAGTTAGAGGATGAGTTGAATACTTGGGTATGTTCGGTCAAGTGCTGGCGGCTTGGGGACTCTCTCGTTCTGGCTGCTTCCGTCGAGGTTTTTGGACTATGCTGCTGGTGTGGTGCATCCCGGATTCTCTACGACAGTTTGTACCCCCTCGGCTAGGGAGCCCTCGCCCTGTAAGTCGGCTTTCCTTTTGGGTTTACGTGCTAGCAGTTTTTGGGCGTTTCTTTTGTTTGGGATTGGGGGAGGGTGCCTGGAGGTTGACGGGGATGTCCCGAGATCATTGAGTGGGGGAATTCGGGAGGGTTTCTACTGTGGAGGGGGTTATCGCGGGGTCACATTTAGGTGGCGGTAGTGGAATTTTTGTATTTTGTAAGAGTAACTTGGCTGGCGGGTAGGATGGACTGAGGAGTTTTTTCTTTACCGATGATGGTTTTGTACTTAGTATTCGTGTTGGGGTATGGCGCGGGCATGTTTGAGGTGTGGGGCTGGAGGCTTAGTTAGTTCGTAGTTACTGGTATCCAGGATGCGACAACCTGGGGGCCCGGCCCTGAGGCTCGTCGTATGCCAGTGTTGGTGGTATGAGTTTAAATAAAATTAGATTGACTTCTAAGTACTTTTCCTACTTATTACTTTAACAAATATAAAAACACCTTTACAATCTTTATCTTTATTGCAATGTTATCATTACGCCAAGGAAGGTTCTTCCCCAAGACGAGTTAGAGAAATCTTACGATAGGCGTTCCCGATAGAAGACAAAGGTCTTGTACTATTGGTAACGTAGGCAGAGGCCTAGAGCTATCGTAAGACGAAGGAAGAAGAAAACTGAAACGAGAAGTATCGTTCCCCATCGCCAAGAACTAACTATCCGAATGGGGATCGTTACATAAAGAAACTAAAAATTCCATTCACAGAGAGACCGAGTTTTGTCATTATTTCAGGTTTTGATGGGAGCATCACTCAATCAGGGAGGGAAGGTTTGGCATGCATCCAATTTGCTTAAAATAGGAGGAAACAATCACATGTTCAAAGTTGCATGAAAATTACAATAGCAGGCGACTTTTAGATAAAATTAAATTTTGGAGATTGGCATTCAGAACACTGCTTTTTTAATATTGGAGATAATGCAAAGTGGGAATTTAAAAGCTCTAAATGCAAGACTAGCATGAAAGAAGACAAAGGAATTGCAAATATATTCAAATACGACGAGACAGTTACTTGAGATAAAAATGCAATCTAAATTGGAATAATCGTAACAATAGAGGACCCTCACCAGGTCAACTTTGATTCACTCCCAAAACACTACTGGAAATTCAAAAAACCAATTTCTCCCTCAAACTGTAGCAGAATTAGCACCTAGAAGCACCTGTGATCATGAAATTGAATTAGTCAAAGAAGTGAAACCCTCTTGGAAACTCAATTATCCTCTATCTGATAAACAACTTAAGTTGTTACAGAAACACCTTGATGATATGTTACAGCAAGGAAAGATCATACGAGATCAATCACCTTTTGGTGCTCTAATTCTGTTTACACCAAAAGCAGATGGAAGATAGCAACTGGTAGTGGACTACCAAAACCTCAAGAAGATAACTCTCTTGAACAAGTATCTACTACTATTAATATCAGAATTAGGTGATCATGTAGCAGGAGCTAGCATCTTTTCCAAAATCCATTTAAATAATGGTTACAACCTTATCTAAATCAAGAGGATGAATGGAAAATGTTCTTCTTATCATGTTATAGATATTACAAATACAAAGTTATCCCTTTCCAATTAGCCAACATGTCAGCTATATTTCGAGACATAATGCATGAGGTCTTACAGTAATTTCTATACCAAGGCGTTGTATGTTATTTGAATGACATTCTCATCTATTCTAAAAATGAGAAGGAACATATTGAGCTAGTAACAAAGGTGTTACAAAGATTAGTAAATTTTCAACTCGCGATTTTAATCAAGAAATCTTTCTTTTATGTGAAAGCGGTGGAATTCTTAGACGACATGATAGCTGTTAATGGAGTATCCATGAGTACCCGAAAGGTGGATTCAGTACTAAACTGGAAGTTGCCCACGTTGGTCAAAGAGGTTCAAGTTTCTCGTAAGCCCACC